>NC_073695.1:137132209-137346674 GCF_029784165.1 Wyeomyia smithii
CTCACCAGCTGCGTTTCGTTTCAACTTGAAAACCCAGCGGCAACCGACAGGCTTGCGTCCCTCAGGTTAATTCACCAGTTCCCACGTTCCGTTTTCCATATGAGATTTTAATTCGTCTAACATGACTGCTTTCCATTTTTCTTTCCTATCGCAGCTCAACGCTTCCTTCAAATTTCTTGGTTCTATTTCCTCCTCGGAAGTTTCAGCTGAAAAAATCTCCTCAATCAGCCTTCTTGGTAGAACGCCCTTCGATTTGCGTGTCGAACGTCTAGCGATTTCGTCCAGCGGAAAACCATGAAACGAAGATGCACCACTGGAAAAGCTGCCATACATAGTCGAATCTAAATTTTCTTCATCACTGTTAACCACGGAACCAGCTTAGGAGCCTTCCTCGGAAAACGCTTCTGATTGTCCATTAGGATTCTCTTCATGGTCCGAATCTTCCGAATGTCTTACTAGCGGAACGTCAAAAAATTCTCTTGTCGCTGGACGGTCGATTACGGGTACAGTACGAACGACTTCTTTCACACTACACAGCTCAAGAAATTTTGCATCTCTGCTGATCGTAATTCGACCGGTCTGAACGTTGAGAAATCGATATGCTTTTCGTCCCAACGCGTAACCGACAAAAATCAACTTTTCGGACTTCATATCAAGAGCCCGCCTCTTCTCCTTCGGAACATGCACATATGGCTCACTTTCGAATATCTTCAGGTGACTGTACGAAGGTTTCTTCCGGTTCCACTTTTCGTACGGAGTGCAGTCAACCGCCGACGATGGGCAGCGATTCTGCAAATAATTTGCCGTGTTGATCGCCTCGCCCCAAAATTTCTTCTCCAAACCAGATTCAGACTGCATACAGCGCATCATTTCCTTCAGATATCGGTTCTGTCGTTCTGCCACTCCATTTTGCTGCGGTGAATATGGAGCCGACATTTGCTGAACGATGCCATTGTCAACGAAAAACTTGTTCAAGCCACTTCCAGAATACTCGCCACCCCCATCCGACCTGTTGCACTTGGGGTAACGTCCAAACTGATTTTTCATCAAATTGCAGTATTCACGGATTTTTACTTCCGCTTACGACTTCTGCTTGAGCAAATAAATAACCGAATAGCGACTGTAATCGTCCACAAGAATTATATAAAACCGATTTCCACTCGGTGTTGCCACTTCCATTGGCCCTCCTAAATCACTGTGCACAAGGTCACCAACTTCACTAG
Organism: Wyeomyia smithii; assembly: GCF_029784165.1. Classification (NCBI taxonomy): domain Eukaryota; kingdom Metazoa; phylum Arthropoda; class Insecta; order Diptera; family Culicidae; genus Wyeomyia; species Wyeomyia smithii. The sequence continues at coordinate 137,133,433 of NC_073695.1, forward strand.
CTCGACTCTTCGAAGCCTTGGGAAACGAGTCTCGGCTCATCTTCCCCTCGCAGCATGGCCCACACACCGATTTCACATTGCACTGACCAACCTTCAAGCCGTGGCCCAGATTCTCACGCACTATTTTCATTACAGCTTTCGAATCCCGGTGGCCCAAGCGACGATGCCACAGATGCTCACACGAACCACCATGCTCCTCTAAAGCCAGCAGGGCTCTGTCCGGAAACTGCTTCAAATGGTACAGACCACCCTTTCGTTGACCGACCAAGACCACTTCGTTTCCCTTGAGCACTTTGCACACCGATTTTTCAAATAGCACACTGAGTCCCAGGTCTGCAATTCTACTCACCGAGAGCAAATTGCTTGCGAGCGATGGAACGTGAAAAACGTTTTCCAATTTCACGTTCACTTTAGCACCTTCGCCGTTAACACAGACAATGTTACCAGAACCAGCACCAGCCGATTTAATTTGTTTGCCGTCGGCCAAGCAGATGGTAGAACTTTTGGATCCGTCGAGTTCTCCAAGTAAAGATGCATCGTTGGTCATGTGGGATGTAGCACCAGAGTCAAGACCACACACTTGCTTCTCCGGCACTTCCAGTCGCCAGACACATTTCGAAACATTCTTCACACTCGGCAGCCACATTTGCTTTTCCCTTCTCTTGCCGATCTTGAACCAACTTTCGGCAATCACGCCGAAAATGTCCTTCCTTTTTACAGTAATGGCATACTTTTTCTTTTTCTTTCTTCACTTTTGGTATTTCGCTAAACACCTTCTTCTGCCTTCCACTAAACGAAGACGTTGCAAAAGCACTATCCGCCTCAGCAGACTTTTCGTCACGCCGCCGGCCTTAATCCAACAGCTTCCCTTTCACAAAATCAACAGTTAGATCGGCATCCGGCCGACTCTCAAGATCCATGATCAAACCATCGTACGAAGAAGGTAGACTAGAAAGCATCAAAGCAACGAAGCAATGATCTTTCACCTCTTCGCCTAGCGCTGTAAGCCGGAGGCGCAGCTCCGTCATCATTTTCAGGTGGTCCGCCATTTTTCCACCTTCCGGCATACGTTGCGATACCAGCTGACGCACAACATGGATCTTACTGGATAGAGATAACCGTTCGTGATACTTTTTCAAGGCATCCCACATTCTTTTCGACGTCTCCTGCTGCATGACGTGTATTAGTTGCGAATCTTCCAGTGCCAATCCGATCAATGCCTGCGCCTTCTCGTCATTCGAGACCCAGTTCGCATCTGCATTTTCCGGTTTCGGATCTGTCACCACTTTCAACAGCTTTTCCCGCGTCAACAGGAGTTTAATTTTGAGCTTCCAGATTCCAAAATTATTGTCATTCAGTTTCTCAACCGCAACCTCCGTATCCGCCATTTTGTTTTCTTGCACTACTATACTGTCTGTCTTAAATCTTCACTCAAACACTTCGCGTCGAAAAAAACTATTCAAAACACTACAAAACTATTTCACTTTTGCGTCACCTGGGCCCATAACCTCTTGGACTTCGGATTACAGTGAAATAGAATGTCGAAGATTATTAATTCAACGAACAAAAAAGGAAATTTATTTAAAGATATGTTGTTACATCGAGAGTGCGTCTGTTACTGAAGAAAAGGTTTTACTTATACTCTGCGCGCATTCGCAGACCACTCACACAGTCTCGCTGCTTACGACTCAACAGTGTGTGCAGCAGACTGGGCTGCACACGCACCGCACGTACACTAGGGGTGATACAATGATTGTCTCTCCAATAAAAGTCTCCTACAAACAGTGCAGAAATTTGATTTGTGCTCTTTCTGTAAAAGATACCAACAGGATTGAATATACCCGCTCATTTCCAAGGTGGTTTTTCATGCCTCTTGCGAGAAAAGTTCTGCCGCATTTGATGATACTGTCTGTGCAGAGCAAAATCGGAAGCGAATTTTTGCAAAAAGGCAGACCATAAAGAATAAGAAGCCAGATTTTTCGTGCTGCCCTACTTTCAAATAAGGCCACAGACGCGCTTATGCTATTGCATTGATTTGTGTGTGTGTGACATATAATTCTGTCCAACCGTGGTCCCATTAGGGCTGTTGACCGCAGTTGTACAAAATATGCAGATTTGTCTTCAAAACGCAGATTTTTAGAGTCGGTGTGCAGTTTTTTATTGATTCGCCGATATTTATATTTTTTCCAGAGTTTCTGCAGATTTTGTCAGGTTTCTTTATATTTGCGCAGACTTTCTCAATATCTGTAAAACTTTTTGGCAGACTTTTGCCAGCGCGAACGCAACTTTCCCAAATCACAGACATTTTTTTTCAGATTTTAAGCAGATTTTATCGGTTTTCCGAGATGTTGCTTACATTTTTCAAAAACACCTGGCATCTCTAATTCAGAGATGCCAGATGTTTTTGAAAAATGTCTGCAACTGCTCGAAAAACCGGAAAAATGTGCTCGAAATCTGAAAAACATCTACCCGTGATCCGAAAAAATTTCGCTCACGCGGGCAATAGTCTGTAAAAATCTGCACACATTTTTAGAAAATCTGTGCAAATATAAAAAGACTCTGACAAAAATCTGCAGAAATCGTGGAAAAACTGCAAATATCTGCAAGTCACTAGAAATCTGCACTCGGTCTCCAAAAATCTGCGTTTTGCAGACAAATCTGCACATTTGTTATCCCTGCTCTGATTTCCTGTGTTAAAGATCAAGAAAAAACCTAAATTAATCCACCTAGCGGTAAGACCCAGCCTTTCTCATTCAAACTTTTATTTGTAAAAATAAATTTACAAGAACGCTTCAATCCAATAAATGTATATTCACTCTTTAGGTTCTAAAATATTGATGTTGTATTCTATACATATAAAAATGCAGTCCGGTCTGTCTGTCTGATCCATATAGGCTCGAAAACTACCGAACCGATCGACGTGAAAATTTGTATGTAGGGGTTTTTGGTCCCGATAAAGGTTCCCTCCCTCTTCTGGAAAGGAGGGGTCCAATACAAATGAAACATACATTTCTGCACAACTCAAGAACAAACCAAGCAAATGAAACCGAATTTGGCATGTGGATGTTTTAAGGGGTAATAAATATGTCCATAATGGTTCGACGCCCCTCCCTCTTATGGAAGCACATGTTTCTGCACAAATTTCTGCACATCTCGCGAACTAATCAACTAAATGGAACCATATTTGGCAGGTGAATGTTTTTAGTGGTAACAAATACCTCAGACTTCAGGCAATATTTTGGATATTGTTTTTGGCACATTTTGCATGTGTAGGATAAGTACAACGATACACCGTGCCCCAGTGCTGAGTCGAGAAAATTTCCAGTTCAAAAAGATCCTCGACATAAATATATCAATCAAAGCAGGTATAGTTTTAATAAGTCTTTGAATTTCTTTTCTTTCCATAACTTTTGAGCCACATATCAAATTGTTATGAAGTTTGTTATTTGTAAGTTTGAGAGATGACTCGTTCGTAAGACACTAGTTATGTTCAAATAAGTCATGTGAAATAATAGACTTTCGTTGTTTTATTAACAATTTAATAAATAACGGTGGCTTAAGTTCAATTATAATCAAATGAAATGGGAACGTATAGGGCAGCCAAACTTTGAAACCACGTGTTCAATCATAATTCATCAGTTAACCCTTAACTAGCCCGCTCATCTGATAATAATATTGATCAAATCGGTTGTGCAGTTTTTGAGATAATGAAGTTTCGTGATTTTCACATTTTAGTACTTTACAGACGAAGTTACAGTTCGATTACAGTAAAATTCAATAGGGTGTTACGAAGCAGCTAGACTTATCAGTTGACACTAATTTTGTGGAAATCGGGTCAGCCATCTCTGAGAAAAGTGAGTGAGTTCAAGTAGTCTTTGGAATATGTTCCTTTTCATAGCTGGATTTCACATTTTTAAACATAACAGGCAAAGTAATAGTCCGATTGCAAAACAAATCAATAGGGTCTTATGGGGCAACTAGACCTTCCATTTGAAACTGATTTTATGAAAATAGGTTCAGCCATCTCTGAGAAACATGAGTGAGATTAAGTAGTCTTCAAAACACGTTTCTTTTCATAACTTTTGAACCACAAGTTCAATCTTTATGAAATTCAAAAGTTAAAGGTTTTTCAGGTAGCCCGTTCATTTGATTGTCAATTTGATGTTGATGTTGTCAATTTGAACCAAGAGAAAAAAATCGTTGTTTTTGTAAAGAGTATTGTTATAACTGAACGGTATCGCGTTGCTCGAAAAAATATTCATCGCAAACAGAATGAATACATGTCGTTTTACAAAATATTTTGGTTTATTTTTACGTGAGGAAATAAATTTCATAAGCTTTAAGTAATAATCATGTTAGCGAACCTCGAATCTTAAACTTGTGTTTTTTTCTGGATTTAAGGCTTTGGTTAATATTTCGAACACAATTCATCACGGCCGAATGTTAATTCTCGTTTCACAAAATAGTGATATGTAGGATTGTAAAATTTTTGAAACTGCATGAAACCCTGAAAACCCTGCCTCACAGGTTACGCACTGGTACACATTTTCAGAAAGGAAAAATGTGCTCGAAATCTGAAAAACATTTACCCGTGATCCGAAAAAATTTCGCTCACGCGGGCAAAAGTCTGTAAAAATCTGCACACATTTTTAGAAAATCTGTGCAAATATAAGGAGACTCTGACAAAAATCTGCAGAAATCGTGGAAAAACTGCAAATATCTGCAAGTCACTAGAAATCTGCACTCGGACTCCAAAAATCTGCGTTTTGCAGACAAATCTGCACATTTGTTATCCCTGCTCTGATTTCCTGTGTTAAAGATCAAGAAAAAACCTAAATTAATCCACCTAGCGGTCAGACCCAGCCTTTCTCATTCAAACTTTTATTTGTAAAAATAAATTTACAAGAACGCTTCAATCCAATAAATGTATATTCACTCTTTAGGTTCTAAAATATTGATGTTGTATTCTATACATATAAAAATGCAGTCCGGTCTGTCTGTCTGATCCATATAGGCTCGAAAACTACCGAACCGATCGACGTGAAAATTTGTATGTAGGGGTTTTTGGTCCCGATAAAGGTTCCCTCCCTCTTCTGGAAAGGAGGGGTCCAATACAAATGAAACATACATTTCTGCACAACTCAAGAACAAACCAAGCAAATGAAACCGAATTTGGCATGTGGATGTTTTAAGGGGTAATAAATATGTCCATAATGGTTCGACGCCCCTCCCTCTTATGGAAGCACATGTTTCTGCACAAATTTCTGCACATCTCGCGAACTAATCAACTAAATAGAACCATATTTGGTAGGTGAATGTTTTTAGTGGTAACAAATACCTCAGACTTCAGGCAATATTTTGGATATTGTTTTTGGCACATTTTGCATGTGTAGGATAAGTACAACGATACACCGTGCCCCAGTGCTGAGTCGAGAAAATTTCCAGTTCAAAAAGATCCTCGACATAAATATATCAATCAAAGCAGGTATAGTTTTAATAAGTCTTTTAATTTCTTTTCTTTCCATAACTTTTGAGCCACATATCAAATTGTTATGAAGTTTGTTATTTGTAAGTTTGAGAGATGACTCGTTCGTAAGACACTAGTTATGTTCAAATAAGTCATGTGAAATAATAGACTTTCATTGTTTTATTAACAATTTAATAAATAACGGTGGCTTAAGTTCAATTATAATCAAATGAAATGGGAACGTATAGGGCAGCCAAACTTTGAAACCACGTGTTCAATCATAATTCATCAGTTAACCCTTAACTAGCCCGCTCATCTGATAATAATATTGATCAAATCGGTTGTGCAGTTTTTGAGATAATGAAGTTTCGTGATTTTCACATTTTAGTACTTCACAGACGAAGTTACAGTTCGATTACAGTAAAATTCAATAGGGTGTTACGAGGCAGCTAGACTTATTAGTTGACACTAATTTTGTGGAAATCGGGTCAGCCATCTCTGAGAAAAGTGAGTGAGTTCAAGTAGTCTTTGGAATATGTTCCTTTTCATAGCTGGATTTCACATTTTTAAACATAACAGGCAAAGTAATAGTCCGATTGCAAAACAAATCAATAGGGTCTTATGGGGCAACTAGACCTTCCATTTGAAACTGAGTGAGATTAAGTAGTCTTCAAAACACGTTTCTTTTCATAACTTTTGAACCACAAGTTCAATCTTTATGAAATTCAAAAGTTAAGGGTTTTTCAGGTAGCCCGTTCATTTGATTGTCAATTTGATGTTGATGTTGTCAATTTGAACCAAGAGAAAAAAATCGTTGTTTTTGTAAAGAGTATTGTTATAACTGAACGGTATCGCGTTGCTCGAAAAAAATATTCATCGCAAACAGAATGAATACATGTCGTTTTACAAAATATTTTGGTTTATTTTTACGTGAGGAAATAAATTTCATAAGCTTTAAGTAATAATCATGTTAGCGAACCTCGAATCTTAAACTTGCGTTTTTTTCTGGATTTAAGGCTTTGGTTAATATTTCGAACACAATTCATCACGGCCGAATGTTAATTCTCGTTTCACAAAATAGTGATATGTAGGATTGTAAAATTTTTGAAACTGCATGAAACCCTGAAAACCCTGCCTCACAGGTTACGCACTGGTACACATTTTCAGAAAGTCTGCGCAAATATATATTAAAACAAAGCCCAAAACTCCGATAAAAAATTTTATACAACGGCAAATTGAAAAAAACGCAGTCTCGAAAAATTTGTGTTTTAAAGACAAATTTGCACATTCAGTACATCTGATGTTACTAAAACTTCGTTTGAGTCATGCATGCGTTATAGCAAGAAGATTGCTACACGCTATCAAAAAAACGACGCATGTCTGTGTTCTCTGTTTTGAGTGTAGTATTCGTTTCTCCCTCCCAGACCCCGACCAATGTGTATACAAAGGTGAGGAAGAAGAAGACAGTTGTCTGTATTAGTAACGAAAAAAAGGTAAACAGAAGCACGTGTTGGGGTTGTGACGTAGATCTCCAAAAACAAGAAAATGCCATTTGGAATTGTGTTCCGCATTGTTTAACGACGCAGGTAGTCATTTTCAGCCGTAAACTGTCATAACCTGTGAAAATTTTTTGAAAAAAATGAACCGAAATGATTTTTGGGCATTGTTTTTTGACTTCTACGTCATCACTGTTAACAAAAAAGAAGCCCTTTAAACCCGAGACTCAAACCATCGCCGTTCCTTTCTATATTACATTGGACCCCGACGGCTCATCAATTTGCAATGTGTTAACTAAAGTTTTTGTTACATAGATATGTGTAGAAAAGATACAGGACATTATTGAAAGCTTGTTCGGACACTTCGCACGGAACACAAATAATGCTTCGAGTGTCTAGATTTTAATACAAGTTAAGCATGGTTCTTTCTTTTGTTTGAATTAGCTCAAAACTTTGCAAAAAAAAACTCTGCATGGATCCAAAGATAATTAGGACAAGATACCTAACTTCCATATTTTTCATACATTTTGAACACGACCGATTTGCAACGGTTAGTGTTGCCATCTGATGACTTAAATTCTCATAAAATTGTTACTATGAGCAAAACCGATTTATCGTGCATAGTCCGTCATCAATCGTTGAGCTGTTCAAGATTGTATATGAAAAAAGTGGTAGCAGCTTGGTCAGCTCGACGCTTAAGATAACATGCAGATTAATGATATTGTCATTTTTTGCACTTAATGCTATTGCCATTGTTACCAAGGAAGCAAAGGAACTGGCAACTTTGCTCGCCGTTAATAAACGGCTAATGCCGTGATCGCTGATCGAGGATCAGCTTATCTCTTTGGTCTTTGAGAAGACAACGTCAGATGTGAAAGTAGAGTAGGTTAGCTTAGAGAAATTATTCGAGATTTCGTGTAGTGAAATATATTTGAATAACTTAGAATTTATTCTGCAGGTAAATGAATGATTAATTTACCATCCTTATTAATGAATAACGTATATTTCCATAAAGATAGCGCAGATAAGTCATATAAAATCAATACAGTTTCTCGGATACACGTGTGTAGGGCTCACTGATTTGTAAATACTCACTTCCACTCGACACAGCACACAACATTTATAAATTTATATTTATAGCTTTGAAGCTTTTTCTATAATTAAACTGCTACAAACATCAGTGTGGGCTCTTACTCTACAATCCGGAACAACATTCTTCAAAGAAATCATTATGGCCAGTGAACCTAACCTCAAGACGGCTCCGGATCAGGGAGGTAATTCGAGTTGCAGGGCATGTAAGAGAACCGATTCTGCAGAAACGATGGTGGCATGTGATCGATGCGACTTTTGGTGGCACTATTCGTGTGCTGGAGTAACCCCGTCCGTTCATACAAAGGAATGGTTGTGTTCATTGTGCACTCGCCCTCGTGCCAGTTCCCTGTCTGGGCTTTCAGCTACATCATCTCGTGCGGCTTTATACGAACTAAATCTAAAGCGTATCGAGGAACAAAAACGACTGGAGATGAAGCGTCTGGACATCGAAGAAAAACATCTGAATGAAAAGTATCGTCTTCTAGAGTACACATTACAGGAAGAAAATCGTAGTGTTCACAGTCAAAAAAGTATTGGCCATTCAAAGGTTGCAGAGTGGATGGCAAATTTGCCGATTTCGACGAATGAATCAAACGCAGCAAAAAATAAAACGGTTATCGAAGAGGAAGGCGCAGTGGGACGTGTTGGTATACATGAGCGACAGTCCCAGCAAGACGCTCCATCGAAAGAGCCGTATCCTGATAATAAAAAAGTGCGAAACGAAAGTCATTCGTTGATAAACTCACCACATCCCGGAGGTAAAAAAAATCCCAGTACGAGTAATGTCATAAACGAATTTCAGCTGATCAAGGCACTCTCACAGCAGCTGCACGAGTTTCAGACGAAACCGTCAGGTGATGATGAAGAGAAGATGAGAAGGTTGATAGAACGGTATAGAAACTGTCAGCTACAAGCAAATTCTAAAGGACAGCCACACGAGCAGTCAACTGCTAGAGTTTCGACTGGCGCTGTTCCTAAAAATGCGCCCACTAAATACACAGTCGACGATCGCCCCGGTAGGACAAACAGACAACCGCTTGCTCGTGCATCTCACCCCGCCACTCCTAATAACAGGATAGGAGGCGATATATTTTCTGATTCAAACGAAACTGACGGGACGGAAGTAGATGAGGAAAGGTCAGATGCCAGTGAAACTGGCATGATGAGTACGCTATCGAAGCAAAGGTTTCCGTTGGATAAAATGCGACAGAGTAAGGCCTCCGGTCAAGCACTGGTTCCCCCGCAGTTGTACTCTCCTGAAGCTGAACAGCGGCTGACACATCAGCAATTGGCAGCCAGGCAGGTTCTACCACGCAGCTTACCGGTGTTTTCCGGCAATCCGGCGGATTGGCCGGTTTTCATTAGCAACTACAATTACACCACCGAGGCTTGTGGCTATAGCGAAGTTGAAAACATGATTCGTTTGCAACAGTGTCTCAAAGGACCTGCATGGGAATCAGTACGAAGCAGACTAATACTGCCAGCGTCCGTGCCACATGTCGTCGAGGCACTTCGAATGCGATACGGGAGATCGGAGATGTTAATTGAATCATTAATAATAAAAGTCAAAAATGCTCCTTCTCCTAGGCCTGATAAGTTAGAAACTATCATAGAATTTGGTATGCTCGTTCAGACGTTGCATGACCATATCGTTGCTTCCAACTTATTGGACCACATTGCCAATCCGACTTTGCTGAAAGATTTAGTAATAAAATTACCTGCCGAATACAAAATGCGGTGGGCCGCGTACCGAAGAAATTTTGTTACGGCTAACATAGAAACGTTTAGCCAATTTATGGATGAGATCGTTAACGATGCTTATAGTGTATCCTGTCCGACGAGTTTTGATAAATCTGAGAAGCGGAATTTGACACATGCAGAAACCGGGGGGAGCGCGATCAATTGGAAAGTTCAACCGGTAATTCAATCAACAGCGGGAAGCATCGAGTGTGCTGTTTGTAAAAAGGAAGGCCACCGCGCTCGAGATTGTCGGTTCTTTCAGTCCCTGTCCATTGATGAACGCTGGAGAAAAGTCCAAAGTAGTGGACTGTGTAGGACATGCTTGTACGGACATGGACGAAGATCATGCCGTAGCACCAAACGGTGCGAAATTGATGGGTGTAAATCACGCCATCATCCTCTGCTTCACTCTACATACAAATCTGGAGCCGCATTCAAGGCACAACCGCAGGCTGAGCATTATACTCACCGGTCTGAAATTCCGTCATTATTTTTTCGTATAGTTCCAGTAACTGTTTACAACGGAGAGCATTCGATAGACACCTACGCGTTTGTAGACGAAGGTTCGTCGTTGACCATGATAGAAGAAAGTTTAGCGGATAAGTTGGGAGTTGAGGGATATGACCATCCCTTATGTTTAAAGTGGACTGGTAACATGCAAAGAAATGAAAAGGACTCTCGCCGAGTGAGGTTGCAAATCTCTGGTAGGGGAAACTACAAAAAATATTTGATGACGGAAGTCTGTACAGTTAAATCTTTAGATTTGCCTATGCAAAGCCTGCCCTTTGATAGTATGGTTGATAAATATGCTTACTTGAAGGGGCTTCCAATCCGAAGCTATCGCAACGCGATTCCACAGTTGTTAATTGGACTAGATAACCTTAACGTGGCACTTCCCTTGAAAATGCGTGAGGGAGTTGAAGGCGAACCGGTGGCGGTGAAAACAAGATTGGGTTGGTGCATTTATGGAAGCACCAGCAAAGAGAATACATCGTCATACAATTATCATGTTTGTGAATGCGGCAACGATCGTTCACTAGATGAAGCTATGAAGATTTATTTCAAGTTAGAAGATGCTGGCGGAAGGCCATCGGCGAGTATGGCATCGGCAGAAGATAGGCGAGCATACCACATTCTTGAGAGCACAACGGTTCTTACCAAGGATCGATATGAGTCGGGATTACTTTGGAAATGCGATGTTGTTGAGTTTCCAGACAGCTTACCAATGGCCTTACAGAGGCTAAAGTGCTTAGAGAGACGAATGGCGCGTAATCCTCCATTGAGCGTGAATGTCCGTAATCAGATCAAAGAATATGAAGACAAAGGTTATGCACATCGTACGACACCAGAAGAGTTAAAAAATGCTGATCCTCGTCGAACCTGGTTTCTGCCATTAGGAGTGATAATTAATGCAAAGAAGCCAGGTAAAGTGAGACTGATTTGGGATGCGTCCGCGAAAGTAGACGGTGTATCACTAAATTCGTGGTTACTCAAAGGTCCCGACGAGAATACATTGCCTCTGGCTGTGCTGTTCCTCTTTCGACAGTATCCAGTGGCGGTGAGTAGTGATATAAAGGAGATGTACCATCAAATTGGTATACGAGAGCAGGATTGTAGTGCGCAGCGATTCTTGTGGCGGGACGATCCCACTAAGCAGCCAGAAATTTACACTATGGACGTGGCAACGTTCGGCTCGGCCTGTTCACCGGCAACAGCGCTCTACGTTAAAAATGTTAACGCTAAACGATTCATTGAAAAGTTTCCGAGAGCGGTTGAAGGAATCGTCCACCGACACTACGTGGATGATTACCTTGATAGTTTTCAAACTGCTGAGGGGGCATATCAAACGGCTTTGGAAATCAAGGCGATCCATCAACACGGTGGCTTCAACATACGCAATTGGTGTTCGAACGATCCGTCGGTTTTGGAACAGCTTGGAGAAAAGAGAGACAATGCAATCAAGCACTTGCATCCGGAAAAGAATAGCCAGTCGGAACGAGTATTAGGAATATTGTGGGCAACCGACACTGACGAGTTCAAGTTCCCAACTACAATGAGGAGCGACATTATGATGATGATCGAAATCAACACGAAGCCCACTAAACGACAAATTTTACGCTGCGTGATGACTCTATTTGATCCACTAGGCTTATTAGCACCATACATTGTTTTAGGAAAAATGTTAGTTCAAGAAACCTGGTGCGCGCGGATCGGCTGGGACGAATGCGTGACAGATGATATTTTCGAACATTGAAAAACATGGGTTGCAACGTTAAAGCATATCGACACGGTTCGAATTCCCAGGTGCTATTTTAGAAACACAAACTCTTTCGAAAAAGTTCAACTTCATACGTTCACAGATGCTAGCCCATTAGCGTACTGCAGCGTATCGTATTTGCGAGTCGTGAATTTAGAAGGAAATGTCGAAGTGGCGTTGGTCATGGCCAAATCCAGGGTTGCGCCTTTAAAACCAGTCACGATACCGAGATTAGAACTTCAGGCGTGCACACAAGGAGCACGTTTAAATCAGTTTGTGAAGGATGGGCATTCCCTAAAGATATCCAAACATTTCCTTTGGACTGACTCGAGCACCGCACTGAGTTGGATAAATTCAGACCCTCGACGATTCCGACCGTATGTGTCTTTCCGAGTTGCAGAAATTTTGGAGTTGACTGATAGAAATGAATGGCGCTGGGTCCCTTCTAAACAAAATCCCGCCGATGAAGCGACAAAGTGGGGATCTGGTCCTTACTTCAAGGCTAACAGCATTTGGTACTCTGGCCCAGAATTCCTGTACAAACATGAAGCAGAATGGCCACAACAAAGGCGACCCGTTCCAATTGAGGAGGAGCTTAGAGCGTGCTACGCTCATAGAGGATTGATCGGACGGGTGTCAGTAATAGACTTTCAACGTTTTTCTAAATACAATCGTTTGCTCAGGGCAATGGCATATGTGCACCGGTTCATAAATTATACTCGAAGACAGAAGCCATCAGAGAGCCAACGATCGATACACCTGTCCTCAGCAGAATTACGACAAGCCGAGCAATCTTTATTTGCAATGTCCCAGTGGCAATCATACCCAGACGAAGTTGCAACGTTGAAACACAACATGACTCTTCCAGCAACTCAACGGAAGCCGATCGAAAAGTCCAGCAGCATATATACGCTGACTCCAATGATGGATAAGAATGGTGTCCTGAGAGTTGATGGTCGAACTGGAGCGGCTCGACGAGCACCATCTACCGTTAAGTATCCTATCATTCTTTCCTACCACAACCGGTTAACAGCTCTGATCGTAGATGAACAACACAAAAAATTACACCACGGTAACAACGAGACGGTAGTGAACGAACTACGTCAACGTTACTACATTCCGAAGCTTCGGACCTTAGTTAAGAAGAGAAGTACGAGTTGTCAACTTTGTCGAATACGCAAAGCGAAACCAAAAGTTCCACTGATGTCGCCCCTGTCAGAAGCTAGATTGTCTTCATTCGCCCGACCCTTTAGCTACGTTGGGCTTGATTATTTCGGCCCCATCACTGTCAAGCTTGGACGCAGCCATGTAAAACGCTGGATTGCGTTATTGACGTGCTTAACTATTCGTGCTGTACACGTCGAAGTAGCAAGCAACTTAAGCACGGAATCGTGTATTTTGGCTGTTCGCAGATTCGTTTGTCGCAGAGGGTTTCCGGTCGTAATTTACAGCGACAACGGAACTAATTTTCAAGGCGCAGAAAGATTACTGCGAGAACAAATTGAACAGGGCCTGGAAGCAACGTTCACCAGTACGACAACAAATTGGAAACTCAATCCTCCCTCAGCCCCCCATATGGGGGGATCCTGGGAACGATTGGTTCGTTCCGTCAAAACAGCACTTGGCGCTACGTGTGATAATGACAATATTTCTGATGAAGACCTTTTAACCATAGTCATCGAGGCAGAATCCATAGTAAACAGCCGTCCGCTGACGTATTTACCCATAGATTCGACAGAACAAGAATCCCTTACGCCAAATCACTTTCTGCTCGGTAGCTCATCAGGAATACGCCAGCCGATAGCAGCTACAGCGAATGAATGTTCTCTATTGAAACGATCGTGGGGTCGAATCCAAAAGCTTTTGGACCGATTTTGGAAACGGTGGGTCCTAGAATACTTACCAACTCTAACTAAACGGACGAAGTGGTTTGAGGAAAGTAGAGCCATACAACCGGGCGAACTAGTTCTTATCATCGACGATACGACACGTAATGAATGGACGCGAGGACGCATTCTGAAAGTGATCACCGCTGCAGATGGAAGAGCAAGGCAAGCGGAGATTATGACTACCAAAGGTATTTTGCGTCGGCCTGTGGCAAAGTTGGCTATTTTGGATGTGTCTGATGAAACCGGGAATGCTCACCAGTTCCATCGGGGGGAGAATGTTACCAAGGAAGCAAAGGAACTGGCAACTTTGCTCGCCGTTAATAAACGGCTAATGCCGTGATCGCTGATCGAGGATCAGCTTATCTCTTTGGTCTTTGAGAAGACAACGTCAGATGTGAAAGTAGAGTAGGTTAGCTTAGAGAAATTATTCGAGATTTCGTGTAGTGAAATATATTTGAATAACTTAGAATTTATTCTGCAGGTAAATGAATGATTAATTTACCATCCTTATTAATGAATAACGTATATTTCCATAAAGATAGCGCAGATAAGTCATATGAAATCAATACAGTTTCTCGGATACACGTGTGTAGGGCTCACTGATTTGTAAGTACTCACTTCCACTCGACACAGCACACAACATTTATAAATTTATATTTATAGCTTTGAAGCTTTTTCTATAATTAAACTGCTACAAACATCAGTGTGGGCTCTTACTCTACAATCCGAAACAACAGCCATATTTTTTGCACTTCAAAGTACGAAAGAAAAGTGTTAAATTGACTGTCAGAGTGGAAGTTTATATTGAGGGGTTATATTTATATTCAGGTCCCATTCTATCAAAACCTAAAGTTTGATATGTTGCAAGCCAGGTTTCAGAACCATTGTGCATATGGTCAGGTTCACCGGGGCACCCGATTTTTGCTTTATTAACCTCGACAAGAGTGGAAAACTTGGCTGTAGAGCGTGCTCATAGCGGTTATCAGGAAGTTCTGATGGTACGCTTAATTTTAAATGATGCGCCGATATTTCTTGATTCTTCCGGAAAGCTTCATGTTTGAGAACTAAACATTCGTCACTTTATTATCATTTTTCGGATGACAGCACCGTACAGTCGTCCACATGGATACTGAAAAATTTGTTCCACCTTTCAGCAGTCATGTCTTGGCCTTGTCGTCAGTTGATTTTGACGTTATGTATACATCATATTAACAGTGCATAAATTAGTTCGACTTTTGCTCACACGCAGCGACAATCATGTCCGATGAATTCTGCAAGAGTCAGGTATCTTGTTATAGTCATCTTTGATGGATCCCAAACGAGCCGTACCGCGAGCATCACCACCTCCGGCAGCAAGATACTCAATCTGCAACATATCGGAACTGTTTCCGTACAAAGATAACTGTTCACTAATTCCTGTATATTAATTGTTTGTGTAGTAGCAGATGTCAGTTAAGCTTTATATTTTATTGTATACAGTTTTATTTGTAGAAATATCATACGTACGATTGGGTGGTACGAGCTCTAATAATTCACCTTCACCGCTTCGCGCAGGGTTCTCTACTCATTTTTTTAACCACAGTTACATTTTTCCTTTCTTATCTGCGACGTTTATCCTAATCTTTGAAATGATCCATTTCATTGTAATAACTCTCTTCGCACTGTATGAATCGACCGCTTCTTCTGGATCTTAAAAACAATCGCCATCGGTAGCAATTGGAGTTGTCGATTAATTTCAAATTCCTGGAGTTTAAGTCCTAGCTCAGTTTTTATCTTTGAAGTCAACATATTTAACTAATACTAAAACTCATCAATAATTTTCAGCTTTACAGTCTCTGTGTCGAGCAAGATGAGTTCCGCTTTGCCCGGCAGCGGAATGTGTGATTCTTTGTCCTCTTTTGCCTAACGAAAAAAAAAAACTAGCTCTATGGCCGTTTCTCGGGCAATCCAAAATCATACACATTTGTATCATGTTCTTGTCCTTTTTCTGGAAAATTCGGGAACTTCTGGAAGATCTTTATATGGAACATATCGTGTGCTGAATCTGAAATAATAATGTTGTTGTTGGAAGAAACATTTTTTTTGTAAACAGGCTTACCTTTTTCTTCATCCTGATCACTGCTATCTGTATAATTAAAGATAATAAATGATAAGGCCAGATGCCACTCGCTAGCAAAGGCCTACACTTCTGTTTCAGATCCAGAGATGAGGTTTATTGGGGGAATTCAAAATTAAAACAAAACATTTTGAATATTTTTGACTGACATGTTTTTTTCTTTCACTTACACGTTTGAATGCGTTACGATATAAAAAGGCGAATTTAACCGGTATTGGCGTTGACGACTTTGATTTTCGTATGGTTTTTGCTTGCGAAAACGAAGAAGAACTTCAATTTGCGTGTCCGACATAGTAGAACGCGAAAAATATTTCAAAAGCGAAACAAAATATTTCTTCACAACATTTGATTATTAGAAGATGGTTTTTAGAAGATGTGAGTTCCCGGATTGCACAAGTGCTGCTTCCGGTCCAAGTTCCAGAACGTATCACAAAGTTCTGGTGAAAACAAGTACTTTCCAAGCTGTCATTTATCGAGGAAATATTCAATAGTTTTTTTTGGTTCCTAGTTCTCGAGATCTTGAGAAATGGAAAGCAGCTTGCGGTACTGAGAAATTTTCGATTGATTCTGTTATTTGCGGTGATCACTTCCAGGATGAGGACTACATCAATCCTCTTTGCAAAAGTCAGGGGTAACTATGCACATATTCAAGTCTCAACCGAACATCTTAAATTTTGATTATCAGCAGACTACGACCGACAGCCGTCCCCTTGTGAAACCAGAATATCGAAAGCCAAATGTCACCTGATGATGGCATTGGCTCGACGGTATTTGATACCTTAATCAGGGAGCTGGATGCAGAAGGAGAAACAGATTTAATTCTAGATACATCGATGGATGTGGTAGAAAAAGTTGTAATTAACGGTTTGTGAGATCCTACTCCTTCTGTCTCTCTCACGACATGCAATTTACTGGTGAGTTGCAAAGAAATAAGAATAGGAAGTGTCGTGGAGCCCGATACTCGGACTCTATGAAGAACATGGCTCTTGTTCTGCAGTATTGCTTATCGACTGATGCGACAGTTCATGGCACTGCCGAGTTTGAGTACAGTGCGCGCATGGTTGGGGCGCATAGCCATCCGGGAAGGTTTCTCGACAACCATTTTTCAGTTGTTAAAGATAAAATCATCGACTATGACAGAGGACGAAAAACTCGTCACTCTCACTATAGACGAAAAGCTATCGCTGAAAGAGTGACGTACGTTTATAAAGCGAAGCCGGACTACTTTAGTGGATTCCCTACAAAACTGCCTGGCCAAGAAACAACAAACACAAAGGTCAGAACGAAATCTGTTTTAACCCTCATGATAAAAACCATTAAAACTGGATTCAAGCAAGCCATTGGCTATTTTTTTTGCCATAGTCTCATTGCAGCTCAACTGCGGCCCGTTGTGGACAAGGCGTTGGATCTTATATTGGAGGCTGGGTTCATTCCAAAGGTAATTACCTGAAACCAGAACAGTGTGAATCGGAATTTATTCTCTAAAGAATATGAAGATACAGTGGAGGCCCCATATTATGATATGCAAGTCGGTGAAGGGACAAACCGTGTCTATTGCATGTTTGATGACCCCCATCTTATCAAATCATGCAGAAACAATCTTCTTAAACATGATGCAGTTTGGGATGGCCAACTATGCAGTTTCGAGGATATAGTCCTACTTTACTGGGAAGACGTGGAAAACGTACCACGGGTCGTACTTCGGTTAACCTATGAGCACATACGCCTTTCACAGTTCAGTGAAATGAATGTTGGCTTGGCTGTATAAGCGCTGAGTCATTCCGTCGTAGCTGGTTTAAAGACTATGTAAAAACTGGGAAACTTCAGGAAAGAGCTTTGAATACGGCTAAGTTTTGCGAGGTATTCGATGTATTGTTCGACATTGTAAACACTTCAAACCTTAAAGAGAAAAAAGTAAGTAATTAAATAATATGCGAAAAATGAAAAGTAAGTACTTAAGCAGTCGTTCCGCAGGAACTCAAGCGACCACTAAAAACAGGCTCTCCGCACTGGTCGTTTCTCGATGAGGTATCCCGAAAGCTTAAAAAATTATACTTCGTTGGAAAACCAGAGGAAACGCTTTGTGTGGATCCTGCAAAGGTAGATACCACTTTGGACGATGTTTAATAAATTGCCCAAAATCTAATTTATTTTCAGAAAAGAAAACATAACTTGGAGAAAAACTCCCGCACACCGTTCTTAATAGAGGGTTGGTCAGCGTACATAAACGCCCTGAAGCTGCCGTGGGAGGAGTTGGAAACCCAATTTGATTATAAATTTTTGAGAACACGTAACTTATCGCAGGATTGTCTTGAGCATTTTTTCTCGGTAATTCCATAGAGAAATGGCAAAACACACACCCGGCTGTTTCTCAGTTTTCGTCGGCGTATAAAGCCGTCGTGGTACACCAACTATTGGTACCTAAAAAAGTTGGCAACGTGCAGTCTGACGTAAGTATGCACATATTATCTAGTGATGAATTGCGAAAACTAAATGTAGTGCAACAGAAACGGGTTTCTCGAAGCGATTATGAGGAAGTAGAAACGCTACGTGATTTGTAAGATGATACGTTCGACGAAAACCAACTTTCCAGTATTCACTGGACTACAGACTGGGCCTGTAGCAAGTTGAGTCACTCTGAATGCATTAACAGAATTTCTTCTGAAGGCGAACAAATCCCTGAAGCACACAAATCTCTGGCTGGATATAAGATGTACAATGATCATGAAAAAATTAAAACACCTGGTGAGAAGATATTCACATACTGTCAAGGAATTTATAGCATATTCCAATAAAATTTTGAGCTCTTACTGGAGATTGATACTGTAGGGCTGAAGGAGGAACTACTAGATATTGTTAAGATTCGCTTCGACTATCACACAGTAGCGTCCGATGACGTAGATGAAAAAATGGAAGTAAGTGCCCAATTTGTGTCGGATCCATTATGCATTCCATGCGCATTAAACATAGCCGAGAGGTACCTTAAAATGCTCATATGTTGTAAACTTAGTCAAATGAACGACGCATTCAGATCCAGCAGTGATAAACAAAGAAAAAGCAACAAAAGCAATAAGGCAAAAAAACTGAACATTTCGCATTTGTCAGAGCTAATGATGGGTACGCTCGGGAACACAGACAGCACTAGAGCCTAGAAAGAAGTATTTACACAACCAAAAAAAAAAAAAACAGTAGAGCACTCAGTGTTTTACCTAACTGGTTAAATTTACATAGTTATATCGTAACCCAATTAAACGTGTAAGTAAAAAAAAACGAGTTAACAGTCAGTCACAAATATTTATTTTCTTTCAATGTACTTGAATTGCCCCAATAAACTTCATCTTTAGATCGCAAAATAAAGTGAAGGCCTTTGCTGGCGAGTAGCATCTAGCCCTCTGATTTATTATCTTTAATTAAACAGATAGCAGTGATCAGGATGAAAAGAGGTAAGCCTGTTCACAAAAAAATGTTTCATTCAACAACAACATTAACATTTCAGATTCAGCACACGATATTTTCCATATGTAGATTTTCCAGACAAAACACAAGAACATGATACAAATGTGCATGATTTCGGATTGCCCAAGAAACGAGCATAGAGCTAGTTTTTTTTTTGTTAATGTTCCGTCTCCGCCGAAAGCAGATCATTCACTGCTATGTTGTTACTGTCGACAACATACGCGGCATCGGTATTCATTCCAACAGAAACCGAACAACCAATCAGCGAAGACCACCAAACTCCACCCCCAGCGCGACGCTATAAAAGCAGCAGTCGCATCGTGAAGTTTTTCAGTTTTGTTTGTTTTAACCATCGTTCTGTAAGCATCAGCAGTAGGAAGAAGAAGAAAATAAAAGTAGTTAAGAAATATCAACTGTGTTCAACTCTACTATAGTTTTTCGTCCTCGGCAAGGAGCAAAGTCAAACCCCAGTTCTTTTTTTTCAGAGGTTCCAAGAGTTGATTGATTGACGCTTGCTCCCTTTGCCCGTTCCACCGAATACAGTCCACTTGGCAATAGCAAGAGTTCTCCCCAGACCGAATATAAATTTTGGTCCATCCCGAACCGGATCGCAGTAACCTATCGAACGTAGTTGCTGCTAGTGCTACTGCTGCTGCTGTCGATTCAAACCGCGCGCGAAGCGAAGTAGTTAGTAAATCGCGTTCGTAAAAAAAGGGAAATGTCAGTGCTACATTCGCCGAGACAAGAGCAGCATAACACTGATGGTACTGATGGTGGTACTGATGCGGTTATACAAACGGAAAACCTAGCTCAATCTCTCTTCATCGTTCCACGGATTCGACGAATGGGAGATGCAACTGGATTCTGCTACAACGCAGGCGTATAAAGGATTAGTGCGCCAGAGAACTGCTGCGAAACAGAAGTTGATGCGAATTAACCGGACGCTAATCACTTCAACACCTGGATTGGCACAACTGGGAGTGTTGTCTACAAATTTGAGTGTAAATTACGCCAAGTACAGCCAAATTCACAACAAGATATAAGCCATTGTACCCGATGAAGCGATCGATGCACAGGATGATGAGTATGCAAACTTTGAGGAGCTGTTCTACAATGTTTCCAATGCAGTGTGTAGCCTGACACTATAAGGTTACCGCAATCCCAAATTTCTAACGACTTTCCAACAGACCCGGAAAATATATTCCCACGCGCTGGATCGTCAAAACATCTTCACTGGCAACAAATGATTTCCCACACAAGTGCTGCATACGATACTGACCATATGCAAAGCACTTAAGAAATCCTACCAAGTTAAGTTTTAGTAAATCAATCCCATTTGGGACTTAGAACTATGAAGTTGTTCCCTCTCTTTATTATTTTAAACAAGTGGTATCACAGTGACCGATGAAAATATCTCAAGTGAAAGAGTTATTATTGAAAGCGCAAACATGGATTGCCACACAAACTCCTTCCGTAAGTCCCACAGCACCTCAGGTCATCATCCAGCAAGAACCGTTGAAAGCACCAATTCCATCTTTTGATGGAAGCTATGATTCTTGGCCGATATTCAAGGCTATCTTTCAAGACTTAATGGCTAATTCGGGGGATACAGATGCCATTAAACTGTATCACCTCGACAAGGCGTTGACTGGAGATGCCGCTGGAATTTTAGATGCAAAGATTCTGAGTAAAGGCAACTATCAGCAAGCTTGGGAAATTTTATCCGATCGTTACGAGAACAAACGGGTACTAGTAGAAACTCACATTCGTGGCTTGTTAAATTTGAAGAAGATGACATCGGAGTCCCACAAGGAATTGCGAGAAATCATCACCGAAGCCAATCGACACGTCGAAAGTTTGCGCTACCTTCAACAAGAAATCACTGGAGTATCGGAGCATATAATAGTTTATCTGCTTATTTCTGCCTTGGACAAGGCAACTCGTAAGTCGTGGGAAGCCACTAAGAAGAAAGGAGAGCTGCCAAATTACAAACAAGTCAACGAGTTTCTAAAATCCAGATGTCAGATTCTGGAGAACTGTGAAGCGGTTTTCCAAACAGCACCTCCAATTTTCAAAAGCAAGCTGGAACCAACGAAAGTTTTGTCACAGAAGAGCCACACCGTCTCGGCAAGTACACCTCAAACTTGTGAGATTTGCGGTGGTGAAACGGAACTACTAATGCAACGCGCTAATTCACCTGACGGCATCCCAGAAAAATGAAAAGATACGAGCCGCTGGAGTTTGCTTTAACTGCCTGCGGAAAGAACACCGTTCCAAAGAATGTCCCTCCAACAAGAAATGCCATAAGTGTCAACGACGTCACCACACGTTGCTCCATGATGATGGAGTACCCAATTTGGAGAAACCGTCCAACGTTCCTCTTCCCGCGAAAGCAGTGGCAAGCACACCATCGGTTCCAGCTGCTTCGAATCAACCATCCACATCGAAGCAGAAGATTCCTGCCATCATAGAGCCACCTGTGTCTACGACCTGTTCATCCAACCTAGCCCAAGCGACCAAGATTGTTCTGCTGCTTACCGCAGTGGTACATTTATTTGACCAGGAGAACCACCCTCATCCATGCCGTGTCTTATTGGATAGCGGATCCCAAGTGAACTTTGTGACTGAAGATATGGTCAACCGTCTTGGTCTCCCAAAGAAACCCGCCAACGTTCCGATTGTTGGTATCAACGCACGGCGATTCCACGCTCGGGATAAAATCACCTTGAAGTTCAAATCCCGAGTGTCGAACTTCCAAACAAGTCTCGAGTGCCTGATTACACCGAAAGTAACTGGTACAATACCAGTGTCGAAGATCAACACCACACACTGGAATCTCCACGAAGGAGTGGTTTTGGCCGATCCCGGCTTCAATACGCCACAAAAAGTTGACCTGCTAATTGGTGCTGAGCTGTTCTTCGATATCCTGAAACCGAGCCAATTAAGCCTAGATGATAACCTGCCACAGCTGAGAGATACTCATCTTGGATGGATTGTATCTGGTGTCATCGTCGAGCCACAAATGTCCAACATTTCCGTCCAGCATGCCAACCACACTTTCCTTGAAGATATCGAGCGAATCGTCGAGCAGCAGTTCTGGGAAATCGAGGAAGTGTCTGATGTTCCGAAGTTGTCAACCGAAGAAATGGCTTGCGAAGCGCACTTTCTATCCACGTACCAACGTGATGAGAGGGGTAGATTTATAGTGCGGTTACCATTCAGCGAGAACGCTTCTAAATTGGGTGACTGCCGTGCACTGGCCCTGGAGAGGTTCTTGATCCAAGAAAAACGCTTGATGAATAATCCAGAGCTACAGGCGCAGTACGTTGAGTTCATTCAGGAGTACGAGGCTCTCGGCCATTGTCGGGAGATTTTTGAGGCCAATGATCTACCTAACCAGCAGAAGTGTTATCTTCCTCATCACGCGGTATTACGTCCATCCAGCTCGAGCACGAAGTGTCGGGTCGTTTTTAATGCAAGTGCAAAGTCCTTATCAGAGCAGCTGTCCTTAAACGAAGTTCTTCAAGTGGGTCCAGTAGTACAGAATGATATGCATTTCATCATTCTTCGCTTCATAAAATTTAAGATTGCGTTTTCCGGGGACATTGCCAAAATGTACCGGCAAGTACTTCACGCGCCTCAAGACCGACGTTTTCTTCGTATTTTCTGGAGAGCCCATCCATCACAACCACTGCGAGTTCTAGAACTTTGTACGGTGACCTACGGAACAGCATCCCCTCCTTACCTCGCGACAAGGTGCTTGGTACAGCTCGTCGAAGAAGATGGCAAATCCTTTCCTATCGCCGCTCACATCGTGAAGGAAGAAACTTATATGGACGATGTGCTTTCCGGTGCAGGCTCGAGAGAAGAGGCCATCGAGGCTCAACGACAACTACAACAGCTTCTAGGAAGCGGCGGATTCCTGATACGCAAGTGGTGTTCAAATTCTCCTGAATTTCTCGAGCACATTCCTGTAGAAGATCAAGAAAAGAGGGTGCCGTTGGCTGAATGTGGAGTTAACGAGGCTATCAAGGTTCTCGGACTGCTATGGGATTCAACTGCCGATACCTTGTACATCGCAAATGATACGAAGCAGTCGCCGCATCCCCAACACTATATCACTAAGAGGGTGATGTACTCTGTAATCGCAAAATTCTTCGACCCTCTAGGATTGATCTCTCCAGTAATTGTTATGGCAAAACTCCTGGTTCAACGGCTGTGGCAACTTAAGATCGGATGGGACAATCCGGTCGATGAAGACACAGCGCGACAGTGGAATGAACTGCAAGTCTCGATGTCTTTGCTAGCACACAACGCCATTCCAAGATGCGTCACTTTTGAAGGAGCCATTGCCTACGAGCTGCATGGTTTTTCTGACGCCTCCACCGTGGCATATGGAGCTTGCATCTACCTGCGTAGCCTGTTTGCCGATGGTTCAGCCAAGCTGCGTCTACTTACCAGTAAGTCAAAGATAGCTCCTTTGGAGGAACTTTCAATCCCTCCCAAGGAGTTATGTGCCGCGCGGCTATTGACGCGATTGTTAGTAAAAGTAATACCTGCCTTGGACATGGAACTCCGAGAGATTGTGCTTTGGTGTGACAGCACAATTGTCCTGGCTTGGATCAAGAAGCCGCTCAACCAACTCCAGTTGTATGTCTGGAATCGAATCGCCATAATCCAACAACACACTAGTGGATACCGCTGGGAATACGTTCGATCCCAGCAGAACCCAGCCGACACCGTTTCTCGTGGACAACTACCAGAGGGTTTGAAAGACAACAACCTTTGGTGGAACGGCCCCGAGTTTCTCCAGCGAGTGGAATACGATACCGATATACCCGAAGAAATTCTCGAACTTCTCAAATTGAAAGAACCTGTCGTCATTGCAGCTGTGTATGTTGTACCATTTCTGTTTTTCTCTAGGTACAGTAGCTTCCGTAAGATCCAACGTTTTATGAGCTACGTCCTGCGATTCATTGCCAACTGTCGAATCAAGGTCCCGACCTCACGAGAGAAAAATCCTCATCAAACCATCTCTGAACTGCGCTCGGCTACCGAAGCTATCATACGCGTGGTTCAACAAGTTCACCTGGCTTACGAAATTCATCGAGTCATCAACAATGAACCCTGCAAGAAGTTGGCAAATTTGCGTCCTGTTTTCACCAACGGCTTACTTCGTGTGAGTGGTCGATTGGACCGCTCCCATCTACCGTTTGAAAGCCGCCATCCCATCATCTTACCGGACAAGGACTCAGTAGTACGCCTTCTAATCTGGCAAATGCACATCGAACAGCTTTACGTCGGGCAGTCTGGATTGATGAACGCCATGAGACAACGCTACTGGCTTTTGAACGCTCGATCATCAGTTCAGCAGATTACTCGCAAGTGTATCAGATGTTTCGGATTAACCCAACCAACACAACTCAACAGATGGGGAACTTACCAGCATCAAGGGTGGTAGCGTCAACCCCCTTCGCAATCACCGGTGTGGACTATGCTGGCCCGTTTTTGATAAAACAAGGTGGACGCCGTCCGACCCTGGTCAAAGCTTACGTGTCTGTCTTCGTGTGCAGGACAACCAAAGCCGTGCATTTAGAGGTGGTTTCCGACTTAAGCACGGATGCTTTCTTGACATCGTTGAAGCGTTTCATCGGCCGGAGAGGAATAGTCCACCAGCTTCACTCGGATAACGCCACTAATTTCCGAGGTGCTCATCACGAATTGAATGAGTTGTTTCAACAATTTCGAAGTCCGCAGTCTGTGGATACCATTAGAGATTTTTGTTCGGTGCGTGAAATTGAGTGGCATTTCATCCCGCCGGACGCACCAGAATTCGGCGGACTTTGGGGAGCTGCAGTAAAATCTGCAAAGACACACCTGAACCGCATCATCGGGAACGTAAGGCTGACGTTCGAAGAACTAACTACTGTTATGGTTGAGATCGTGGCTGAGATGAACTCTCGATCACTTTTCTCCGTCTCCAACGATCCAGCAGATCCAACGGTTATCACACCTGCCCTCTATTTAATTGGACGCCCTTTTACTGCCATTCCAGAACCATCTCTGCAGGACGTCAAGGCAACCCGCTTACGCGATGGCAGCATCTACAACTGTTGCGGGAGCATTTTTGGAGAGCGTGGAGTCGTGACTACCTAAATACGGTCCAACTCCGAAAGAAGAATCTACGTGCCACACCAAACATCCGTAACAATATGATTGTGTTGCTTTTGATCGGAACCAGTCCCCACTCAACTGGAAGTTGGGTCGAATAACAACCGTTTACCCTGGTGACAACGGTTTAGTTCGTACCGTTGACGTCATGGTTGGAGGTTCCGTCTTCCGACGCCCCATCAACAAGATTGCGGTCCTGCCCATAGAAGACGCGGCATCGGTATTCATTCCAACAGAAACCGAACAACCAATCAGCGAAGACCACCAAACCCCACCTCCAGCGCGACGCTATAAAAGCAGCAGTCGCATCGTGAAGTTTTTCAGTTTTGTTTTAACAATCGTTCTGTAAGCATCAGCAGTAGGAAGAAGAAGAAACTAAAAGTAGTTAAGAAATATCAACTGTGTTCAACTCTACTAGAGTTTTTCGTCCTCGGCAAGGAGCAAAGTCAAACCCCAGTTCTTTACAGAGGTTCCAAGAGTTGATTGATTGACGCTTGCTCCCTTTGCTCGTTCCACCGAATACAGTCCACTTTGCTATATCAAGAGTTCTCCACAGACCGAACAGTTAAAAGAGGACAAAGAATCACACATTTCGTTGTCGGGCAAAGCGGAACTAGTCTTGCTCAACACAGAGACTAAAGCTGAAAATTGTTGACAACGAGTTTTAAGTCGATTCATGCAGTGCAAAGACAGGTATTACAATGAAATGGTTTATTCCAAAAATTAGGATAAATGTCACAGATAAGAAAGGTAGAATGTAACTGCCCAAGTAACCGTTAAGCCGTGAAAAATAGTTCTAATTTGGTTCTATAGTTTAATATAGAAAATGTCTTACAAAGCCTAAATGTTCTATATTCTACTTAAGGGCAGTTCAAAAACCACTTTTGGCGAATATTTCGGTCGATATACTGTCTGCCCCCACTTTTGAACTACACCTATGAGAAAAATTTGGTTTATATTTTGTTTTTGTTTTTCTCTCGGGCAAAAAAAAGTTATTTGCTTTTTTGCTTCCTCACACCAATTGCATCCCATCGTATCCGACCAGCTAGCTGCTGACTCGTTGGCTTTTTTCGTGTCGCTCTGTGATGTCGAAGAAGATCCAGTTTCGAACCGCGGTGTTGTTGCATATTGAAGGCTGTCTGGTCTGCCGCGTTCAACCGTTGCTCCATCGTCTCGCTCGGTAGACATTATTTTTACAGCCTATTTAAATCGCAAAACCGGTAGCAAGTGAGTTCTCTTGTAAAATACGAGAGTTCTCAAACTAAAGTTGATGGTTTCTGCTGTTTTTTTCTTCGTTTTTTTTTTGCTCGAACTAGGAGAATGCAAGAGAAGTACCAAAAATGAAACATTCATCGTGCCAGATAGAACCGAAAGAGGCTGCGGAAGAGAACGATAACCTGACCACCAAGGTAAATAAATGCCTGTTGTTGCTGTCGCACGTTAATACGAAGCTGGATGCGTTGGCAGCATAGTTGTTTTAACAACCGGGTACGTCGTCAAACAACCGAAGAGACTAGAAATGTTAAAATCGTAAAGTGATTCGAGGCAACTTGTTGCAGTTTCGTTTTTCTAAGATTCATTTGAAACTGTTTTTCAAATATATTCTAAATACGGCCGTCCTATGAATTTGATGAGCAAAAACACATATTTCTGTTTTAATCAATATCACCTATTTTTTATTTCTTTAATGCATTCCCTTATTTTATAGGTAGAGTATGATGTTATGATACACTGTAATTCCTTCATAAACTTGTTATGCAGGTTAGGAGTTATTTTGCCGGAAGAGTATGATGTAATGGTACAACAAACGTTTCTTCGTGAACTTGTATAGCAACACCCAACGCAAACAGGGAACATTTTATTACTTTAGGGCAATTTTTTATTACTTATGGTGTCTTATGACTGCGCATTATACACAAAGAGTAACAAACAAAAAGTAATAAAAATTATGACGGCCACACGCTTGTGTGTGTTTCTGGAGGAGAACATACAGCCAAGCACCGCAATGCATGTGTAAGCAAAACTTCACTCGCTGCATTTGTATTGATGCAACGATCAGGTTCATTTTTGTCCCCTTCATCCACACATAATCAGAATCTCAACCGTCAACCTAAAATGTCTATTCAGAAACACTTTCGTTTCGTCCCCCAGTGTTTACTTGAAATGGAAATATGTAATACTGTCTGACCAGAGTTGCCGAAGTTGCGAATATTGTCTGGATAGGCACAAGTTTTGTATTTTTAAACAGGTCCAAATGAGTTTCCATGAACCAATGATTATGTGCTGTAGATAGCATGCAAGAGAGCGAATGTTTTTATTTTTCTCTAACGCAGTTTACAGATCGTGATGTCATTTCAAGGCGCATTTCAAGTCTTTAAAATAATCAACGTTTGCATACTCTATGACGGAGAAAATGCTGCTTGGCAGCTCTTGTCATATTTTTTCGCTACTCCGTATGCGAACTAATACACGCACACCGGATGAATTGGAGATTGAAGAAACTTGTAGCATGTGCAACATATGCGACGGTGTGTGATTTTTTTTTGCTTGAGATGGAAAGGGAGCAGTTTTCGACAGAAAAAATCTTGCATCTGGTTGAAACGACCATTATTAGATAGTCGTTCTCCCGTAACACGTGCTAAATATATGGCAGTATGTGTTGTTACTTGAATGGGGAAGAATTTTATTGCCTTTCAAGTAATAGGTTTGTTACCCAAAAGGCAATTTTGCGCTATTGCTTCTAAAGTAATAAGGAAAAGTTTTGCGTGAACTAACTTACAAACTCCAGATTATAATAAGACTCTTGGTCATAGAAATCATCAACTTCAACAGCTTGGAAATCAATTTCGTGATATAAATCGGCATTTATTTGCTGATCTGCTACTGATTGCATAGTACTAGTGCGTAGTTTGATTTTATTACAAAACGTTCAAAATTTCGTAACTTTCTTCGTTAACAGCTACCCTTCAAAATGTTTTGCCACTTTTCCATTCTATCCATTGTTTTTTTTGTTTTTGTCTCTAAATTTATGTTGTTTATTGTTGGAAAAGATATGCATTTCAAAATCGTAAACATTCACGTATACCTTACTTAGCCTAAAGCTACAGGGCTTGAAAGCTCTAAAGCATAGCTTTATACACCCTCAAACGCTGTTATGTGTTTCTTATATGGCTTAAAATAGCGCTTGATGGTTACCTGGGTGGTGTTAAAAAATGAGTAGAGAGCCCTCCGCGGGGCTGTGAAGGTGAATTATTAGTAATCGTACCATCCAATCGTACGTATGATATTTCTACAAATAAAACTGTATACAATAAAATATAAAGCTTATTTATTTATTTATTACTACTACTGCCAACAGACATAAACTAACATGTCCTAATGGCTACGTATATAGAGGTCGACGGAACAGTACCAAAAATTTCGAGCGTATAACACTAAATGATAAATGAAAATCAAAGGCTTATCTGACAACTGCTGCTACACAAACAGCTAATATACAGGAATTAGTGGACTGTTATCTTTGTACGGAAACAGTGCCGATATGTTGAAGACTGAGTGTCTTGCTGCCGGAGGTGGTGATGCTCGCGGTACGGCTCGTTTGGGATCCATACAGTTAGTGATGTACGTTCAAAGCTGCAAAGGCTATACGGCTGGTACCTAAGAGAGCTAGGACAGTCGAGGGAATCAAACTTTTCAGTAAAGTTTATTGTTAAATATCTTTTACTTTTTTTTTAATTTGAAACATTTTTTACATGATCATATTCGCACTGAAATAGTATTTTCAATATATAATCCAATCATTTTTACAGATCTTCAGTTACCGAATCGCTAGTAGCCCAGTTTAATGTCAAATTATTAGGAAACAAAAACGAATCGGGCGCGTTCGTGAAAGTCGGAGACAAAAGTGATGGACTAATCGATAAATTCTAGAGGCACCTCCGCATTCCAGAAACCTTTGCAACTGAAATGTAAAACATTGCTAAGGCAAAATTATTAGCATGACCAGTGCCGCGATGGGTATGTTAGTCTATTTAGATATTTTTAGTTACTGAGCATGAGATTTTATTTATTGCAAAATTAGCTATTTCATTTATATATTATTCTGACAGTTTCGTCTGATTTTCACTTCGTTCGATGCGTAAACTTGAGAATTTCGCTTTTCATGGAACTTCAGTACACAACCAGGTTTTCACGATTGATTTGCTGGCGAAAATTTTTAGCTGGTTCACTTGTCTGATTTTTTCTTCGATTGGAACTAAAAACTATGATTGAAATGATGGAAAATACCATGATATTTTTCTAGGTGTGCCCATGAAATGTAGTTCACCCAACCGCCATTAATTTCGGAGAGGCGCCACTTTTTTGTTGCCCGTATTGTTGTTTAAGTTGGATATCTAGGTTTCAATCATCTAAGGTTCTACTTACACTTCACCGAGAATGCAGTTGCCTGCATCTACCTCTCCCCCTACCATCCGAAGGTGCGCCTACCTGTTGCTAGTGATTCTCAAAAGACAAGAAGGTTAGGAAGAAAAACAATCTCACACCCTTACTCATTCTAGGCTAGCTACTCCCTGATGAGAGACAATGTCACTCACAGGTGTTACTGTAAGTTTGACGTTTTGTTTTTGGCGCCATCAGCAGCCAGTCTTATTTTACTTAGTTGTTCTTTTTATTCATTCTCTAAATAAACAAGTTAAATAGTTGTACGTTACAGTATTTAGTGTCCCTGATGTCCGTTCGAAATCCCGAATTATATCAGGTTATCGGCCAAGTTTGCGCGTGCGTCTGGAGTGTACATTAACGGAAGTGTTATATCGAAATGGAAAAGGAGCTGGAAGTCGTTCGCGTCCTGTTGTTCGACGGTTCGAACTTTGCGTCGTGGAAGTTCCGGATTCAAGTAGTGCTCGAGGAACATGGGTTGCTTGAATGCATCCAGAGCGAAATGGCGGAAGTGGAGGAACTGCAAGTGAAACAGGAGGACACTGACGCCGTTCGTCAGGCAAAGGAAAAGCTGGTGGAAAAGCGTCGGAAAAAGGAACGGCGGTGTAAAGCGATTCGCATTTCTCGAATACATGACAGCATGTTCGAATATGTGCAGGACAAAATGACGCCGAGAGCGATCTGGCTCGCTTTGGAAAAAGTGTTTGAGCGGCGCAGCATCGCGAGCCGGCTGCACCTCAAGAAAAAGTTGTTGTTGTTGCGTCATGAAGGGGGCAGTTTGCAGGATCATTTTCTTGCATTCGATCGAAATGTGCGCGAATACAAAGCTACCGGAGCAGTGATGGAAAATATTGATATAGTGTGCCATTTGCTGTTGACCTTGGGACCAGAGTATGCGACAGTGGTAACGGCGCTCGAGACGATGCCGGATCCTTTCCTTTGACCCACGAGTTCGTCAAATGCCGGCTCCTCGACGAGGAGATCAAGTGCAAGGGATTGAGTGCGGAAGTTGTTTCTTCTAAACGTGAGTCGGCTGCTTTTGTCGGAAAGCATAAAGAAGGTGCGAAGAAAATAGTAAAGTGTTTTGCTTGCCACAAGCCTGGGCATATAGCTGTGAATTGCCCGGAGAAGAAAACGAAGAAGGAAATTAAGAACAAAAGCGGTGCGAATGTGATGGAGAAAAGTGTGTGTTTCGTCGCTGGAATGGTTGCTGACGTTAGCGATGAAGAAAATGGCAGGCTACACTGGTTCGCCGACTCGGGTGCAACGGACCATATGGCTAACGACCGAAAACTTTTTGAAAAGTTGGTGCCTTTGAAGAAACCGGTCGAAATAGCAGTGGCATTGAACGGAATGTCCACTATCGCGAAATATTCGGGAACAATCAAAGTGATTGCGAAAAACGGTAACCGACGGCGCGAGTGTACCTTGGAGAATGTACTGTTTACTCCCGACCTTCGATGTAATCTTTTTTCGATCCGGAAAGTTGAGATGGCCGGAATGAAGGTTGTGTTTGAGAACGGCGGTGTAAAAGTTCTCCGTGATTCGGAAGTGCTCGCGTGCGGTGTTCGGTGTGGTTTCCAGTCAGGGCTTTGAAAAATGCTTTTCTATAAAGACGCTTGAATGTTTCCTCGGTCAGTTACAAGCTTTCCTTTTTGTGCGATCCTTCGCTCAATTTCAACTTGTACCTGCAGCACGTTCAATTTCAACGAACGGTTCAAAGCAGAGCGAATAAGAAACGAGCTGCGTGCAACGTTGCTTTCCGCAAAAGGACCGCAGCTTCGGCGTTCAAGTCCGCCGTACAATCTTCTGTCGGCAGTCACGTACCATTTTTCTTTGCGTTCATGATCGACCGAAAAAACAGTCAATCAGTTTGAAGCATTCTTACGTTTGAGGCTCATGTGCTGGTGGTATGCTGTTGCACCCAGAGTTGCCAATAAATTTTTCAATTTAACTGGAAAAAGGCTGAAGAAAAAACTGGAAAAAACTGGATTCCAAATAAATTTGTAAAAAGAAAAAAAAATGGTTGTGAGAGAGCTTTTTCGTTATGGGGACTGAATCCAGTATCAGTTTTGAATACAGCAACTAAAGAAATAACTCTTCGCACAAAATTACTCATTTTAATCAGAACTGTTTTGCTTCGGGCTTACATTTTTTTGAATTATGGACTGGAAAATTTCCTCTAACAGCGCAAAATTCGAAATTACGCAATCAATCTACCTCAAAATTAAGAAAATAGAGCTTTTCAATTTATTTTTATCTTCAACAAAAAAACAACATTTTCTTCCGTTACATCAGTGAAGTTTAAATTTCAATTATTTCTGACTTCGCTATCTTTTGGTATCTAATTCTTCTAACTTTTCTAACTGCTACGCAACAGAAAATAAATAGACGATTTTTTTCATGGTGTGGTAAATATATTTGGTTTTATCTCAACCATGTCATGCAGTCTTTAATTTGGTCGTGTTTCGTGGGAGAAGATAGAATACTGAAAATGCTGTTAGGAATTGTCAAAATAATTTATAAATCTACAAAATATACGTTTTAAAAATATTTCCAGAAACCAATCGGAGCTTGAGTGAATAAAAAACTGGATAAAACTGGCAAATATCCGAAAAAGCTGGAAGATTTTGGGAATAAACTGTTTGACTGGATCACTTGAAAAAAACTGGAGGAATCCAGTTTAAACTGGAACATTGGCAAGCCAGGTTGCACCTACAGTGCCAATTTTTACTAACCGGGACCTCATTCGTAATGAATTAACCAACGCTTACTTCAATCATCTGCGTCGAATATCGCTTAGCAGTAGAGTTTGTGAGTGATATTCAATATAGTCATCATTCAAGCCACGTGGTAATGGCTTTATGAGTAAGATAGTTTTTCTCACAACATCGACGGGGAAGAAGATAGGGTAGAACAGGGCTAGTTGGTTACGGGGTTAGTTGGTCAATGAGGATTACATCAAACCAACGCATTGAAAAAACTGTGTTTTTTTCACATCATTTATATAAAAAAAATATGTTATATGGGTGATATAATCAGATAAGCAAAAAAACTAAATGACAAAACAAAGTGCAGTTGTGCAAATTGTGATTTTAAAAAATGTTTATCGTTGTCCGTCGGTATTTAAATAAAGAAAAATAAACACCCGTTTTCAAATGACAATTCGCTCATTAACAGATTTTGAGCAGGTTTGAGCAAGAACTCATTTAAAAATACGAAGGACAACGATAAAAATTTCTCAAAAACCACGTTTTGCTCAGAAAATTACTCTCTTTCAGCTGATCTATAACAATCAGAAAACCATAAAAACTTTAGAATTGCAGAATTCGGTTCGAGTTTTCAGTTTAACACGTGTTTTCTTTGATCAAGTGTCCATTCAAACCATCAATGTAATTTCAACGTATACACCAAAATCGCTTTTTACGCGGGGGATACGTGCCGCGTAAAAGGAAACCGCGTAAAAAATAATCGCGTAAGTTCTTGAATCTACGTGAAAAAACGCGGAAATTCCGGATTCCGAAATGAGAAAATACGGGATCCGCGTAAGAAAAAAACACCGCGTAAATTCCGGAATCTGCGTAAAAAACCGCGTATTTTCCGGAATCCGAGTAAAAAAAGTACCACATAAAAAAACCTGCGTAAAAACTGAGTTATTTCTTCTGCCACGAAATAAGGCAAAAAAATATATTTTTTTGAGCTTCTGCTCGTCTATCTTTATTCACTAAAGACTTAAGACTAAACTACAATTCTTTTTATACTCTTATATATAGCCTCGCAGCGAGTGTTTGTTTATGCTTCCTGTTTATGCTTTGTGTAATCAAAAGATAGTGCTGGTGCAGACTAAACACTACTGGTGAGAAATAGATTATTTTCATTCTGGGAATTCTGCTTTATGCTGATTTGGCGACGATGATGGTGGTCCTGATGAGATAAGGTGGCTTGCCGGATATTGGTGACGTGTTCTGCTTAACTCTTCCCCTCTTAAGTAACTTTGTCCTCAAAGTTGAACGGTTCGAAAAGGTGATGACATATTGATGAATGATTCGATTTCCTTCTTTCGTTCTTCTGATAAATTTGTGGTTGCTATCTCTTGGTCCGTGATGATGAGATCATTTCCATGTTAGTGAATTATTTTCTAGTTTTAATATTTAAAGTTTCTCTCGGTGCTCCAGTGTTAGACTTCGTAGATAAGCTGCGGGAGGTGAATCTAGTGTGTCTGTTTCGGTTACCAATACGCCAGTTGTGGGGTGATACGGTCGTCCAGGTATAATAGCTTCGAAATTAGAGAATAGTTCTCCGTTGATTTGTATGTCGCAGTCTTCGAATTGGATTCGAAATGAGTCATTCAGCTGCTTATTTGAGTTGCTGCAATTAGATGAAATTTCTACGTGTGCGTCATTGATTAGAATAGAGGCGTCGTTAATTCGTTTGACTAAGCCTCTTGAGTAGACTTTTTCGAAGGTGCAATTGGAATGTTGTCCTCGTATGAGCCGGACTATGCAGTTATTGGGTAATGTTAGAGAGGTGGTTTCGCACAGGTAGTAGTTGCTTTGGTCCTCGCATGGTTGTTTTGATTCGTAAACATGCGTAAGGTTGCGCACGAGGTAATTTCGTGACAACAAAATTCGTCTGTTGTTCTTAATAATAGAGTCTACATAATCGTATTCATAGACGTCTTTTGAAAACTGTGGTACTTTTAGAATGTATACTATATGAGTATTGTTTAATGTTACTTGTGCTGTAGATTGTGAGAGTAATTCTTCAAACGATGACACGAAAATATCGTGCCTGCTTAAGAATATGGCGATTGTGTTGAAGTCTCGCATGGATAGTAACTTGCTGCTTGGGATGCCATGTTTTGCCATCAAGATCGCTTCTTCTAGTGTTTCTATCTGGTCTTGAAGTGAGTCTAGATTGGATAGGATCATAAGATGATTGATTCCGAGAGAATGGTTTTTTGCTCTTTCTTTCTCTAGCGTAAGCACTTGATTGGTGATATCTGTGACCTCTTGTATTCTTTTGCTGATAGCTTGATTTATCATGACTTGTTTGTTGTTTTGTGTGATGAGGGAGTTGAGCTTCATGTTGATGATGCGTAGGTCGTCAGCGTCTGGACTGCCTGCTACCCATTTCCATACTGTTCCTATTGTATCCCATCTCTTGTGTCTTGTTACAAAGGGTTTTAATTTAAGAAAGGTTTCGTACAATTTATAATTTTTGATTTGCATTAATTCGTATAAAGGATCGGTTGAAGGGTTTGCCTGAATTTCTTCATTGACATTAGCTATCGTATTACCTATCTGCACCAGATCTATTGGATGTACTATTCTTACATATCCTGTTTTGAATTTAGCTTTGCCTAAAGGTATGATTGCTAGTGGATTATTCGTGAGGTCGTGTATGTGGATGTTGGCGTATGCGATTGACACGCAGAAGGCGAGTCTGTGAAAAGAAAGGAGTGGTATTATGATTTTTGTTCTATAGTGTCTCGCCTAAGGTTTACTTTATGAATTTTCCTATTATTAGAATCGATGACGTACGTGTCATGATTTTCCTTAATCTTTATTATATCTACTTTTTCTTTTGTTATTAGAGCTTGTTTTTTCATATGCGTATGTATCTGGTAGAAATGTTTTATAATTCTTTGGTGTTATTTTATTTTCCTTATTTTCAAACAATTGTAGTATTTTTTGGTTGTTTTCCTCTTTTTGTTTAGCGAATTCCTCAAATATTAAGTTATCTGTGTTTTCTCCTATGTAAATAGCCTTAGGTGTTTGTTTGGTAAAGGAGTGTATGGAACTGTTATACTTGTGTGTAGCCTCCTGAATGAGGTTATTAACTGTAATATTGATTGCTTTTGAGTGCTTTGAGTGGATTGAGTGCTTTTATACACCTTGCTATTTCTCTAATTGTTGAATGGCATCTTTCGACTTGTCCGTTTGTTTCTGATCTGTGGATTGGTGTTTTAAAAATATGAATTCCTAGATTTTTGATGCGTTGTTCTATTACATTTGAGACAAATGAACTTCAAATGAATTATCAATAACAATCTGCGACGGTACGTCCCAGTAATAAAGAAGCTGTACCAGAACGTCCCCTACGTCTTGTATCGACTTTGATTTTACCGGTCTTATTTTTAGAAATTTGGAAAATTTATCTAAGGAAGAAACACAAAAAGTTTGCATTGTAAACAAATATGTCGATATGAATAATACCAGGGTATTTTGGCATTGGTGTTTTTACTGGTATGTATGGTTGCGGTTTACGTTCGTATTTCTCAGTTTTGCAAATCTCACAAGTATTGACGTAATTTTGAATCAATTTGTTCATTCTAGGGAAGTAATATGTTTTCAAGAGCTGAAGTGAATTTTCTTTGGCGTTACGGTGAGCGAAATTGTGCGTGTTTTTAATTTCTTCAAGTTCTGCCTCTTTTATGTCTTCCACCCTTTTTTGGGAAAATCGAGCTTTGACAATTTCGGGGCTGAAGTTTTCTTTGTAAATTTCTTGAATTCGACCCTTAGTAGGTTCGTCGGTTAAAATGCCGTTAAGAATTCCAGGGATTAGGTATTCTTTAAATTTTTGTTGTAGGTAGTCATTTGTGAAATGGGGTTCTGTAAAAATATGCCTCTGATAGTTTTCAAATGGTCGGTTCTGTTCAAAGCTAGAGTTTCTTCCTATGACGAAAATAATTTGATTGCGGAAGACATTTATCGGGGCTTCTGTTGAGGGTATATAGGAACTGTCATCATCTTCGGCCGAGTGCTGTGTTGGGGTTAGTGAATTTATTTGGATGCGGGATAGGGCGTCTGCTACTACGTTGGATTTCCCAGGTTTATAGTGCATTTCATAGTCATGCTCTTCTAGGAATGCTTTCCATCGCTTCAGCTTGGCGTTGTTATTTTTGGGTGATAGGGTAAATGTTAGTGGGAGATGGTCAGTGTAAATTTTTAATTTAGCTCCGTATATGAAATTTCTGAGTGTGTGTAGTGCCCAAACGACAGCAAGCATTTCCTTTTCGTTTGTAGCATAATTTTCTTCCGTTCTGGTAAGCGTTCTAGATATAAAGGTGATCGGTCGCTCTCCATCATGGAATTTCTGAGATAGCACAGCTCCCAGTGCTTTATCTGACGCATCGGTGGTCATGATAAAAGGTTCCTTAAAATTTGGATATGCCAATACATCGTTCGAGGATAATATTTCCTTCAATATTTGGAAAGATTGTTTAGCCTCTGTGTCAAAAGTAATTGGGAAACTTTTCGATTGATTTTTAGGAATTTGGCGATGGCCATCTTCCCCTCTTAAAAGTTTTGTCAAAGGCTTCGCAATTTTTGCGTAGTCTCTCACAAAACGCCTGTAATAGCCAGAGAGTCCTAAAAAGGCTCTCAAATCTTTAAGATTTTTTGGCTCGGGGTATTTTTGTATACATTCCACCTTTTTCATGTTGGGTTTCAGGCCGTTTACAGAAATAACAAATCCTAGGAACTCCACTTCGGTTTTCAAGAATTCTGATTTGTCTGGCTGGATTTTGAAGTTGGCCTTTTGTAGGGTTTCGAAAACACTTTTTAAATTGTCTAAGTGTTCTTCAAAAGTTTTTCCGAAAACGATGATGTCATCTATATAGACATGGCAGATTTTGCCAATATGTTCTCGTAGGACGTCGTCCATAACCCTTTGGAACATTGAGTGTGCGTTTTTCAGTCCGAACGGCAATCGTACAAACTCATATTTGCGGTTATTTACAGAGAAAGCGGTTTTTTCGACGTCTTTCTTTGTCATTGGGATCTGATGAAAGCCAGATGCTAGATCCAATGTTGTAAAATATTTATTGTTTCCCAAGTTTGCCAAGACCGTTGAGGTATCAGGAATGGGATACCTGTGACCGATCGTTTTTGGATTTAGTTTCCGGTAGTCTATTACCATCCTACACTTCTTTTCGTTGGAGGCGTCCATCTTCTTTGGAACGATCCATACAGGGGAATTATAAGGGGATTTTGAAGGTTTAATGATGCCATCATTTAGCAAGTCTTTGAGAAGTTTTTTAAGTTCAGATTTTTGATTTTCTGGGAGGTGTTCATCTCGAATCTCGATCTGGTTTACCTCCTCGAATTTGTGCTGTAGTAGGTTAATGGTGTGTCGAATTTTTTATTATTAGTTTTTCCTTTGCGGTGTCAATTACGGCTTCTAGCTCTTTGAGCGTATCGTGCCCTATAATTGCGTCGAAGGATTTTAATTCTGCAAGATGATAAAACTTTACGTCTATGTCTGAGTATGGTCGGAAAAATTTAGCTTTTGAAAATTTGTCGATTTTTATGTCTCCTCCAACTGAAGAAACGTTAGAAGGTTTCTCTGTGTTGTGGGAGACTCGTGCATACTTTGGATGAACATAATTTTTGTTCGATCCTGTGTCCACTAAGATTCTCAGAGGTGTACTCGCGTTGCCATAATAAAGAAAATAAGGCAACGTGGAATTCATCCTAAAAAAATTAAGCTCAGCCTCCTCCTCTTCAGGTTCCTCACCTCGTTAAGCTTCCATCATTCTGATGTACCTTTCAAAAGTTTGTGATGATTCGGGGTAATATTCTTCATCTTCTGATGGGGCATAATCTGAGCGTTCATTAATTATGTCTTCAGGCTCAGGTTCTTCGTACCTGTTTGTGTTAATGTTAAACATTCTCTGTCTTTTCAGTGGGGGTCCTCTCTGGTCTGACCTTTGTGGTCTGTTACCATAGTTGACGTTATTTGTTCGGATGGAAGTATCTACTTCCATTGGTTCTGGTGTGTTTTGAAATGGGTTGTTAGGTGTTATTGGGGGTTTTTGCTGTTGATTAAATTGCCTGAATGGCTGTTGGTTGGAAGGGTTGATTAAAGTATGGTGGTGGTGGCATTGGTCTTGGATGATATTGTGGTTGTGGAATTGGTCGTTGGTTTCCTATTGTATGACTCGATCAACGCCTTTGATGCTTCTGGATGACTGAATCTTTCATCGGTCTTATATGATTCGCAATTAGGGAGAGCAATCTATTAACTTCATCGTAAAACTGCTCGAGGGTTTTACCTTTCTGTGTCGTATGCGACAACTGGTAGTCGAGCGTTTCCAAATCTCTCTTCTCTCCATAATAAGTTGTTAAAGTTTTCTTGATAAGTTTCCAATTTATGTTCACGTTTGAGGCTACTAAGGCATCGTTTGCCTCGCCTCTAATTTTTCTTCTTATGGTCTTACAGACCATGTGGTATTTATTTTGGGCCTCAATGGGGCTTTGATGATTAGTCTCATAGAGATTGATGATGCTTTGAACATCGTCAATCCAACTATTCAACTCTTTTGACTCGCCGGTAAACGTTGGCAAATCTTTAACTAAATCTGGGATTCTTTCAATCGAATCCGTGTTTACCCGAGCTCCTTCTCTATCAAAAAGATGAAGCGGTGGGTCGCTGTAGTCCGGTCCCGGAAGGGGAACGGCTGCTGCTTCTAGAGCGGCAATTCTATTGATTATTTCTTGCACTTGATTTTGTGCCATTTTAATTATTTATTATTTTGAGTTTTTTAAGGATATTTCTTTTTTCACTTTTTTACTTCTAATATATACTTTTAAATATAATCACTTTTCTTTTGGTTTTTTAAGGATATTTCTTTTTTCACTTTTTTACTTCTAATATTTGCTTATTAAATCTAATAGCTTTTATTTTTGATTTTTCACTTCACTATTTTAATAATGTTGGAGTACTTACATAATTATTTTAACCGTCATACCAATCCTGTTACAGTGGTACTTCTTTGAATCCAATCGTCTGCCTCTAACGGTGACGCTTCTGAATCCTGTGGGTTGAGACCTGGCCGTGGTGTTTCCTCCGTTCCGGCACGGCTGTTAAATCCGTTTTTTTCTGGAGCGAGTGATGAGCTGTCCAGGTGACTCCGGCACAATCCGTACGGCTGCTTTACGCGGTCGGGAGAGATTTTTGCTTCACAACAAAGAAGTATCCGCGAACTCTTACGTGGCGAACTACACTTGTTGATTCACTTTACACTCACGCTGGTCCCTATTCGGGCGCCAGCTAATTCTTCTGCCACAAATAAGAGAAAAAAAAATATTTTTTTGTGCTTCTGCTCGTCTATCTTTATTCACTAAAGACTTAAGACTAAACTACAATTCTTTTAATACTCTTATATATAGCCTCGCAGCGAGTGTTTGTTTATGCTTCCTGTTTATGCTTTGTATAATCAAAAGATAGTGCTGGTGCAGACTATACACTACTGGTGACGAATAGATTATTTTCATTCTGGGAATTCTGCTTTATGCTGATTTGGCGACGATGATGGTGGTCCTGATGAGATAAGGTGGCTTGCCGGATATTGGTGACGTGTTCTGCTTAACTACTGTAAAAAAAGGCGACCTTAGTGAACTTTTCGTCAAGCAAGGGAGAGTAACACTTTTTCATCCAATAATGAGTAGCTTTTGCGAACGTCTAAGCGAAAAACTGAAAACGATTTGACTTCCGCCTGAATGCTACAGACTGCCGTTAATGCATTGGTGGAGGACAACTGAATTTTCCTTTCGAAATAAAAGTTGTCACTTTACCCCACTCGCTGATCAACTTCTACCCTACCTGAGGAGCTAATTGGCCAATCTGTCAACCGCTCAAAAAAGATAAAATACACTGAAGCCTTTTAACGCGTATTACGGAATTTACGCAGATTCCAGAACTTACTGTTTTTTATGCAAATTTCAGAATTTACGCGTTTTTTACGCGGATTTCAGAATTTACACTTTTTTTTACCCCAATTTACGATTTCAGAGATTTCACGGTTTTTTATCCGAATTTTGGTATTAATCCACGCGGTTTTTTACTCGGATTTCGGAATTTACGCGGTTTTCAGAAATTTCTCGTTTTTTACGCGAATTTCCGAAATCACCAGCTTATTTACTCAGACTTCGGAATTCACGTGAAGTTTTACGCAGATCTTACAATTCACGCCATTTTTTACCAGGATTATGAAACTGACGCGTTTTTCACGCGAATTTACGGCTACGTGTCTCCTCGTAAAAAAAAACTTTAGTGTATCCGCAAAATTGCGAGCTGTTTAATGTAGTTCATATTTTCGCATAATACAGCCATACCTCGGTAGAAGGCAACCTCGATTTAACGTAACTCGATATAACGTAACTTTTACCTCGATATAACGTAACTTTTTAAGATGTATTGATATTGAATTTAAATGATATAGCAACTGTTTTTGGGGTATAAATTGCTTCGAAAATATGCAGTAAGTTTTGAAACCAATGCGAAAGTTGTTCCAAATGGGCATAAGAAAGGTTTTGAAATACTAATGGGTGATGAGATTAGGTTTCCACGCATCCTTCAGTAACAATTCACAGTCTTGCATCAACTACTTTTCTTGTTTGTTGAAATTCTCTAAAGAAAAGCATAAGAAAGGTTTCAAATTACTGGTAGGTGATGGGAAATAGGTTTCCGCGCATTTTTGCATTTCAACAGTCTTGCATCAATTAAAAAACTTATTTTTTGCTTGTTGAAAAATTGTCCTAAATGGGCTTAAGAATGGTTAAAAATTACTGATAGGTGATGGAAAATAGGTTTTCGCGCATCTTTGAGTAATCATTGACTTGCATGAATTTAAAAAAAATGATTTTGCTTCGATATAAAGTAACTCGATATAACGTAGCGGACATGAAAATAAAGATGCCTTATATCGAGGTATGACTGTATTACCGGTATAAAGTAATGGAACATTTTTAACCAAAAATGACCAACTTTTACCGCTCTACCCTAAGTACCGATTTATGCATTAGTCATATGAGCCGTTGCGGAACAGAGTGGTCTAAAGACCATTTTTTTCGAAAATGAGTTTTTTGCATAAACCGCATCTACTCAAGAAGCTGAAGTTGGGAGATTAAGAAAATTTCGGAAAATCGAATTTTAAAGCT
Organism: Wyeomyia smithii; assembly: GCF_029784165.1. Classification (NCBI taxonomy): domain Eukaryota; kingdom Metazoa; phylum Arthropoda; class Insecta; order Diptera; family Culicidae; genus Wyeomyia; species Wyeomyia smithii. The sequence goes on from NC_073695.1 coordinate 137,175,502, forward strand.
GATTTATTCCGTGTTGAAAATTCGTCCGAAACAGAATGGCCGTTTTGTTTCGGAATAGAGTGGTCTATGTACATAAATCGATGTAATACTATCATGTAACACGTAACATGTAGCATATAACATGTGATAAGGAACATGCCACTTGTTCTGGACATGTCACACGTGATATGTAACATGTTACACGTAATGTAACACGAAAAATGTAACATGTGAAATATTATGTAATATGTAATCTCTTGTGTTACATGTAATGTAACACGTGACATCTTACATGTGACATGCTATATGTATCATATAACATGTGTCACTAGCCTCTTTATACGATTTACCGTCATTTTCTTTGTCATTTACCGGGTTTGTGTACATAGACCAGTCTGTTCCGAAACGATTCGAGGATTCCAGTGAATATATATATGAAGTCAGAGTGGTCTATGTACATTGGTGAGATAGAATCACCGATTTCGCAAAGGAACTGTTAATTTTATGTATCCCAATGTTAAACCACTTCATAACCTTTACATTAGAACATTTTGTTTGAAAGAATCCGTTGAACAGAATTTTATTCAGAGATTTTTCGAAAAGTGCTTCTCCTGAACAATTTGCTCGATGGCACATAGACCACTCTGGTTCGCAACGGCTCATATGTTACACAAATTTCAAAGTTCTATTCCAATCCAATCTGACATACAAGAACAAATACGAAAACAAACGCAAAACAAAACAGTAAGAATGATACCAAACGCCCTCATTCACTTCGTGTCTTGCACGTACACATAATCGAAGAGTGAACGTAATAAACGAGCGCTGCCATAGCGAATGACCGGCACCTAGAAACTAAAAAAACGATCAACTTTACTTTGACTGTTTTTTCTCTGGGCGATCGATTGACTATATCGAGCAGTCAAGTTGACTGCGGAAGGCGTTCGCATTCGTGTTTTAACAGTCAACTTGCGATCCTTTGAAAAGTACTGTTTCCAGTACGAAATGGGGTTTTATTCGAAGAATGCGAATAGTTCGGCCTTGTATTCGTGTGGAAAGCTCCTCAGATGTCATGAGCTCTGGCATCAGCGCTATGGCCATCTAAGTGAGAAGAACTTGTAAAGCATTATGGCCAAGAAAAAAAGAAATGAAAGGGTTGAAAAAGTGCAAGAGTGAGGATAGAACCGAAAGTATCTGTGAGTCTTGTGTCGATGCGAATCAAACAAAAAAGCCTTTCGGTGAACGCTCGGGCAAACGGGCTACGCGTGTGTTAGAGGTTATACACAGCGACGTTTGTGGTCCCGTGACACCGGCTGGTCACGATGGAAGTAGGTACTATGTAAGCTTCATCGACGACTAGAGCAGATTTACGGTTGTGTATACCATGCGGTCGAAGGACGAAGTGTTTGGATATTTTGAACTGTACGAAGCAATGGCTACTGCAAAGTTCGGTGTTGGCATTTCGCGATTGGTGTGTGATAATGGTGGTGAGTACCGTAATAGCGAGTTCGATAAATATTGTAAACAGAAGGGTATAGTGGTGCAGTGTACTACTCCATACACACCTGTCCAGCACGATGTTTCCGAGCAGATGAACCGCACCCTGGAGGAAAAGGCCAGGTCTATGCTGTTTTCGTCAGGGGTGGACAAGAAGTTTTGGTGTGAGGCGGTGGAAACTGCAGCATACCTTGCAAACAGGAGCCCGGCCCGGCGATCATCGAAGGTAAGACACCCTATGAACTTTGGGAGGGTAGAAAACCTGGTGTTTCGGTGATGAGAGTCTGGGGAAGCCCTGCGTACTGCCACATACCTCAAGCGCACCGAAAGAAGCTAGACAAGAAGACGTGGAAGGGAGTCTTCCTTGGCTACCATTGCAACGGCTACAGAGTTTGGGACCCAAGCGTGGCAAAGTTATTGCCGCCAGAGATGTTATCGTCGACGAGGCTGGTAGTGCCCACAAGATGATGGAGCAAAATACGAATGAGCATTTCCATTCAAAAGGAGCAGCGAAAGATCTAATGAGGTTTTCAGCGGAGTCCGATAATGAATCGGATGAAGAACGAGTGGAAGAAAGAGCTGAACCCGAAGTAGGAGTTGAACCGGAAATGAACGATACCATCGATGAATTTATGGATTGTGGAGAATGCGTTAATGGAACTGACAGTTCAGCAGAGGTTTACCAGCAGACCGTTCCGAAAATAGAGGGTAGTGTTCGAAAACGTGTTCCACCGGCTTGGCAGAGAGACTACGAGATGAACTATACTGCGTGGGCTTTGAGCGCTGTAAGCTACGTGGAAAACTATCAGGATTCACTAGTGGAGATGCGAAAACGTGAAGACTGGGACTTGTGGAATGCGGCTGTTCAAGATGAAATGCAGTCCCACAAGCAGAACAACACTTGGACTCTGTGCGAGTTGCCCGCAGGTAGAAAACCCATAACTTGTAAGTGGGTCTTCAAAGTGAAAAAGGGTGAAGGTGAAACACCTGACAGATATAAGGCTAGGCTTGTGGCCCGTGGGTTTACTCAGCGCTACGGCTACGATTATGCTGAGACGTATGCCTCGGTTGCCAAACTGGATACCGTGAGGACGACGCTAGCCGTAGCGAACCAGGAGCGTCTAAAAGTTCATCAGCTCGACGTGAAAACGGCGTTCCTTAACGGAACACTCCAAGAAGAGATTTTTATGGTCCCACCCGAGGGTCTATCCGTAGTATCGAAGAAGCTTGTATGTCGTCTGAACCGTGCCTTGTACGGACTGAAGCAAGCTTCGCGCACGTGGAACGAACGGTTCCACCGGTTCGTCACCAGACTGGGTTTCAAGCGCAGTGAAAACGACCAGTGCCTTTATGTGCGAATGGTGAAAGGCGAACAAATGATCCTAGTCCTCTACGTTGATGACATTTTCATCGTTGGACGTGATGTGAAAGCAACCTCCGTGATCAAGAGCTGCTTCAAGAAGGAATTTGCCATGTCGGATCTTGGAGAGGTGTGCTGCTTCCTCGGTATGCGTATCGAGAGAGACATCGAGAGGCGGTTCATGAGGATTTCGCAGCGAGGATATTTGGAGAGTCTTCTTCGGCGTTTTTGCATGGAGGATTGCAAACCGGTCTCCACACCGATCGAGTGTCACCTGAAGCTGAAGAAAGGAGCTGAAATGGAGAGAACAGATAAACCTTTCCGTGAGCTGGTGGGCTGCCTGGCATACGTTGCACACCTCACGACCGGACTTATGCGTAGCGTGTTCAGTCAGTTGCTGAGTTGTCCAACGAATGAACACTGGGACTACTTGAAGCGCATCCTTCGCTATGTAAAAGGCACTCTTGATGTCGGTCTGGAGTTCCAAGGTGGCGAAGCCGAAGTAGCGTTGGTGGTTTTCTCAGATGCCGATTGGTGAAACGACATCAACGATCGGCGGTCGATGAGTGGTTACATTCTGCGAGTCTTCGGAGGTACAGTGGCTTGGTTAACGCGGAAGCAGCAAACAGTCGCTTTGTCTTCGACTGAGGCCGAATTCGTGGCACTGTGCACAGCTGCCTGTGAAGGCATATGGATGCGAAAATTGTTAGGAGATCTTGGAGTTGTCATCAAAGGACCCGTGCCATATTATAAAGACAACCAATCCTGTATGCGAGTGGCAGAAGGGATAGTCGCCGTATGAAACACATCGATATCAGGTTCAACTTTATCCGGGAACTGGTGCAACAAGGTGATATCGTTATCAAGTACATCTCTTCGAAAAGACAGTTGGCGGATGTTATGACGAAGGGGCTATCGTCCGTGGCCTTTATGCGTCTCTTGGAAGCATTTGGCGTTCGAGGTTCCAGAAATTGAGCAGGGGTGATGAGAGACAATTTCAGTCACAGGTGTTCACGCCCAGCCCTGTTGAAAACTGTAAGTTTGACGTTTTGTTTTTGGCGCCATCAGCAGCCAGTCTTCTTTTACTTAGTTGTTTTTTTTATTCATTCTCTAAATAAACACGTTTAATAGTTGGACGTTATAGTATTTAGTGTCCCTGATGTCCGGTCGGAATCCCGAATTATATCACTCCCGTGTCTTGTTTCATTCATCTGCAGTCATCTCAATTGTTCCGGGTAAGCTATTCCCGTTGTTTACGTTCACCGACAATCTTATTCACTAATAGTGTGGTCAGAATCAAGAGCGCGATAGTCTGTCTTCGTTTGGTTGGTTTAGCCTCCTTTAAAAAAATAACTCTTCCTCTATTTCTAAGAATAATGTCCTTGTCACTGTTAATTTTTCTCGTTCGCTATTTTTTTCTTCTTTTTTAACGTTAAAGTTGCCCTGATTCGTCTTTTTATCCCGTTTTGAACCGTCTTTTTTCTTTTAAATTATTTTGCAACATCCCAGAATCGGGATGCCTCATTATCATTTTCACCCCGTTTCACCGTTATCATTTTACAGCATTTCATCCCATTTTTATCGTTATTATTTTCAGTATTTCATCCCATTCTCGAATTTGCCTTAAAATTATAGCTCTCCGTGTGTGCTATACGGCTACGTCATTTTTTCATCGCGCAATTGTTCCATGTGTATTCTTTCGCTAGCTAGTGCAAAAATCAGCCTGCGAAGAAGAAATAAACTCTAACTATTCCATATCTTGCCCCGTATACTTGTGAATAACCTCACTTTCTTAGATCATATAATAATTTGTTTTTTTTTCATTAGTTTTGTTTTTTTTCGCTTATTATGCTATTACCACATTCTTAGACATACGTAACACTGGCGATTTTTTTTGGTACTCTTTGCCCCACATCACCCGGTACCAACACCAAAATGAACTGCTCGACGAAAATGAATGGAATGAATTTTCTTCATAGCGGCTCTACTCGAGCCCTCAACTTAGTTTTGGAGATCATAAAATATTTTTCTCATCTCTTGTGTATATATTTCATAGGTTAGGTTATCCACCGTTTCTCTTGTAAATGGTTGTTGGAATACGTGCTGTACGTCCGTACAATGTACAATGTACCCCGTGGATGAGTTTGTAACCCTTTAATAATGTAACCCTTTGATGACAGCAGCGATACCGAAAGTAGAGCGGCGGGTATTCTAACTAAAACTATAAAAACAAGTATCGCTGCAATGATAACTCCCGTAGATTAGCCTCCTAGCGGACTAATTCTTTTGAAGGTTTAAGTCTTCACTATAAGTAAAGTTACTAGTTCAAAGTTGAAGATGCAGGAGTTAACGCAAAATCTTTCTTGCAACATTGCCCAATCAGAGCAGGACACGTCTGGGAATGCGTTCGGAGTCTTAGTAAAATAGGTTCGATAGAGAAAGCCTGATATTAGGGACTTCATTCTTGTGACACCTTTAAGACAGCGAAGATATCAACTGTATAAATTCGTTTTGAGTCAGAAGACTCGTAAGCATACCGAGAGTAAAATAGTTTAAAAAAAGAAGTTTAAGTTTAAAAGTTTAAAAAAAAGTGAGATGAGACGAATCGAATATGGATTTTTATAGCGGAAACTAATCAAAAATTTCCGAGTTTAGATTTTTGCATTGTTGTGCGATAGTGCCACAGATATTACCGTAGCCTTAGCGTAGGCTACTCGATAGGTAACAACCTAAGATTATAACCAATTGGTAACGTGCTAAGAACGTGTGTTTTCGCCTGAAGAACCTTCAGGCGAAGGTTTTATTTTGAACTCGACCAGGTACGATTTAGCCGTGACGAACACCAATCCCCCGCGCCCTGCCACCGGCGCTAGACACGTGTTGGCTCTGAGTCGTTCCTTGGCGGTTCCCAAGTCTAACGAGGTCCACGTGGGAACCTGTTACCGTATCGTTATCACTCATTGGCGGAGATCACCGACAGACGACCCTCCGGAAAGGAATTGTGCCAGAAAAATAGCGTGAGCCACGGGGTGAGTGGTTCCTCGGAAGCCACCGAGTCGAACTAGGCCCGCATGTTGATCCAGCCGTCAGCGGAAATCAACGGCGCCCAATGCGACGTCGAAGGCTAAGCCACCATTGTAACGAAACAGGTTAGATCGATCCAATTTACAATCAGAATAACGTGCACGTTTAGGGCGATAGGAATAGTCAGTAAAATAAACAGGGTTATGTTCAGAAGACTTATTGAACCATTTTAACTACCTGTTGGTTGAGCGGGAAAAGATTCACTAGTATCAGGTTTTGGTTTCCGCGGTTTTCTTTCGCGATTTTGTGATTTTGGTAATCCTTACCTGACCTGCTCTGAGAGGACTAGCCGGGCCGGGAATTGAACACGCCTTTCCGCAGTACGGTTTCTTCGTACTGGCGCTTAAGCGGAAGGGTTTTCAAAAGGGTAGTTGCGTGAGGAGTTTGCCGATTTTGCGGACATAGTTAGGAAAAGTCAGCCGTAAAAATAACTATGATTTAGTGGCTTTAGCTGCCGAGTTTCTACTTCTTCGCTTCGCAAGCTACCAAACTGTTACATTTTGGCGCCCAACGTGGGGCCCGAAAACTTAGATCTCTCATATTTGTTGATTTTTCCTATTATTAACCTCTATTTAGAGGGCTTTGAGTTTAGTTTTATTATTATCATGTATTACTTTTTAGAATTAGAATTAAGCATTTTCTTTGAAGAAAAGGAGTTTTTTTCTCGATTTTAAGTACAGTTTCATTTATTTTAGTTACATAATACACTTATTCCTGTTTTCCGCCTATCATTTCCATTATACTTCCCAAAAATAAAAAAACGATCAAGAAAATATTTTTACAGTACCGATAGCCAGAACAATTTGGCATCCACAATGTATGGCAGACGACTTAGAAGGTGATGAAATTCTATACGAGTTGGAGATTAGAGGTCAGTGCATGAATGAAAACCTATCTATTGCTCAGCTTAGGAGAGATTTGCGTCATTGGTTGAAGCATGACAGGACAAATAATCCAACATACGCAACAGATCTGTTAATTAAGGATGAATTGCAGACGATTACCCCGAAGTTAAAGGAACTGAAACAATTAATTTCTATTCGCCCGACCAGTAAGGCTCGTTCGCGATTAATCCATTTGAGGAATCGAATTTCTCGCGCTAATGCTTCAGACCAGATCGCATCAAGTACGAGATTAAAGTTGTTAAATGAAGTAGAGATCCTTTTAAGTCAGTATTTCGGTTATGGCTCGGTATCGATACCTGCTAGTTGCCGGCAGATAACAACCAATGAAGAACAAACATCGACGCGCGTATCTGAAGATGTAAACCCTTCAAATATTGTGATAAGAGACGGAAACTTTTTTGTACTAGACCCGTCGTTGGTCAATTTCCATGCAAACAATTTAGTGAATTTCCCCCCACTCGGCTTTCCAAGACAAAGTAATTTGGCGAATGTAGGCCGCGTACCCATGCGTTTTCCTGCACAGGTTCTCGAAGTGAATAGTTCAGCCATGGCCTCGGCGGTGCGAGAGGCAAACAGTGAGTCGGACGCGTGTCAGGATCAGGAAGCAATCAGTAATGCTCGTTCAACCGAGCGCCAACCAGTCCCCACGGGTGCGCGACCCCGAGGCGCACACGATCAACAGAAAGGTAGTACTACCACCCAAATTCGAACCTCTCTGGGATCAATATCTCCGGATCAGGCTACTCGAATCGCTATTAGTAGGACTAGCTCCCCGACAAGACTAAGATCGGAAAACGTTCCAAGAATCCCTCAGTTTGAATTTCCAGAACCAAACGAAAACATCGGGAAAGAATTCCCGGTATCGGTAGGTAGTCACAGCCCTCCGACCTTTAGATCGGAATCCCATCAGAATTCGTCGCGTCGCGATCATGATAGTACTCCAATTAATATGGACGCGTTCACTCGCGCACTAAATGAAATTCGATTCCAAAATTCTTCACAGAACGAACCAGGAAAAAATCACCCACCGAATGAACAATCTTTGTCAGACCGCGTTGATTTTAGGGATGAGATAAGATCATTAGTAAGAGTTCTAGTCCGCGATACCGTAGTAGACTACTTCAATGAGATGGACCAATTGCCAACCCCAACTCTGGCATCTCACAGGTCAAGCAATCTAAATATACCGCGACACACTCAAAGCTCGGCCGATTTTCAGCCGTTCAACAATGTGTCAGCAGGGAATAGCGTTCCGAATAGACAATTTCACGCTGGAAATAATATTTTTGCAGGTACTAACAACGCTCAGGGTTCGTTTCGAAATTATCAGATGCAAGATCAGTATTTCAATACGGGTTTGAAAACAAAAATTGAAAAGTGGCAAGTTCAATTCAGTGGCGATGCGAAATCACTTTCCGTTTCGGATTTCGTTAGACAGATAACCATTTTGGCGAAAGCCAATCGGGTTTCTGGCGAACAATTGTTGCAACAAGCATACCTGTTCTTTTCAGGAGAGGCAAGGAAATGGTACTTTACCTACTATGAGAAATTCCAGACTTGGGATCATTTAGTATACTATCTTAATTTGAACTTCGAAAATCCTAATAAGGACAAAAGGATTGAAGATGCAATCAGGGAACGCAAGCAGAGAGGGAACAAACGTTTCAGTCAATACCTGGCAGACATGGAAAGATTATTCCAAAGCCTTTCGTATCATACCAGCGAGAGGGATAAACTAAAATGGGTTTACGAGAACATGAAAATGTCATATAAAAGGCGGTTGGCATTAACCCCTGTCCAGACACTAGGACAGCTCACAGAATATTGCTACAGTTTCGACAGTTTAGAACCAAGCCTGTTTGCACCGATCAACCAAAAGACTTACCCAATAAATATGGTTGAAACTAAAGAATCAGATGACTCTAACCATGAATCGGACGAAGAGGTTAATGCTCTCTTCAAATCCAGAAAATTTAAAAACCCCCAACCGAAAAATGCAGAAGAGCCAAAAGACTTACGGGAGAATCCAAACATCCACTTGAGTGGTTGCTGGAATTGTCGAGAAGAAGGCCACTGGTACACCAACTGCTCTAAACCTCGCGCCGTTTTTTGTTATGTTTGCGGTGAACCCTCGTACACCGTCAAAACCTGCCCCAAGAGGCATTTTTCACGATCACAATCTCCAAAAAACTAGAAGGCGGGACGACCAAGTTGCAGTCGTCCCTCAAAAACTTCAATTACTTCAATCGGATCCTGCAAATAAATACCAGTCCAACGCGATGTCCACATGCAACTGTAGAAATTTTCGGAGAGAAGATTATTGGTCTTATCGATTCCGGTGCAAGCATATCAGTCATGAGTAAAGTTGACCTATTGAATCGACTCAACCTTAAGATAGTCGAAAATAAGATACAGGTCCACACAGCTAATGGTTCACCACTTACTTGTCTTGGTTTCGCATACATTCCATATAAGTTCAACAATCAAACGAAGGTCCTTCCCACAGCCGTCATTCCAGAGATCTCTAAAGATCTCATCCTTGGGACCGATTTTTGGAAAGTATTTGATATCAAGCTTTCGTAAGAGGGTCAACCAAAATTCAATACTTACGCATTTAGAAACATGCCGATGAATAACGTCCTTTTCCATGTTACGGAATATGAGAGTAACAACATTTGTTGCACGTTGAAGACAAATCCAGAATTCGATGGCCCAAAAGAAGAGTCAGCAAAGGACGACAGCCTAGAAATACCTTCGATTGAAATACCGAACTCTGAATTGACTCATCTTGACGATGTGGTAACCGAACACAAGTTTTCGGAGGCCGAAAAAAGGAAATTGTTTGAGGTTGTAAGAAAATTCCCAAGAACAAATAACGGGAAAATTGGACGAACACATTTAATACAACATAAAATCGTCCTAAACCAGGATCTCCATACCATAAAACACAAAAAGATACCAATATATTCGATTTCACCCAAAGTGGAGAAAGAAGTGGACAAGGAAATAGAGCGTCTGAAGGGCTTAGATTTAATCGAAGAATGCCTTCGTTAACCCTCTTTTGCCAGTTGAAAAGGGGGAAAATAAATGGCGTTTGTGTTTGGATGCACGGCGACTAAATTCATTGACCAAGCGGGATGAGTATCCATTTCCTAATATGTTGCAAATTTTGTACAGGATCCAGCAGTCAAAATACTTCACAACCATCGATCTAAAGGATGCGTACCATCAGGTGTTATTACACCCAGATTCCCGGAACCTTACCGCTTTCCGGACAGCGAAAGGTTTATATCGGTATAAAACGATGCCTTTCGGGTTGTTAAACAGCGGAGCAACCCTTTCCCGACTGATGGCAAAAGTCATAGGGTTTGATTTGAGTCCAAACGTGTGGGTTTACCTTGATGACATCATCATAACCAGTAATTCTCTGGAAGAACATTTAAAGCTGCTAGAAATCGTAGCTAACAGATTACACAATGCCAACCTTACGATCAGCCTTGAGAAATCAAAGTTCTGCCAACAGACAGTGAGATATTTGGGCTTCGTATTAAGTGAGCACGGAATTTCCGTCGATGCAGCGAAAATCCAACCAATTTCGGACTATCCCGTTCCAAAATGTACCAAAGATATCCGCAGGTTACTGGGATTGGCTGGCTTCTACCAGCGTTTTATAGAAAACTACAGCGCCATCGTAACACCCTTATCAGATTTATTGAAGAAATCTAAAGGGAAATTCCGATGGACCGAGGAAGCTAACGATTCACTGGTAGCGTTGAAGTCAGCTCTTACGTCACCACCAATCCTGGCAAATCCCAACTTCAATGAACCGTTTACCATTGAGACCGATAGTTCCGATATTGCAGTAGGTGCAGTATTGACGCAAGAGTTAGAGGGCAGTAGACGATGTATTGTTTATTTTTCCAAAAAGCTATCATCAACCCAAAGAAAGTACGCCGCAACAGAGCGAGAATGCCTAGGAGTGTTAATGGCAATTGATCACTTTCGACCGTTTATTGAAGGGACTCGTTTCACCATAATGACCGACGCAATGAGCCTCACTTTTTTAAACACGATGTCTATTAATAGCAGATCACCTAGAATAGCACGGTGGGCTATGAAAATTCAAGGGATGGATATCACGTTTGTTTACAAAAAAGGCAAAGAAAACATAACTGCCGATGCTCTTTCACGGGTTTTAAACCAAATTAGAGTTCCACTTCCGGATGTACCCTATGAAGAACTTCGGAAAATGATAAATAAGTTTCCTCAGAATTACAAGGACTTCAAAACCATTGACGGGAAAATTTATAAATTTGTTACCAATGCCGCGAAACAAGACGATGCATCATTTCGCTGAAAATATGTCCCTACTGGTACAGAGAGAACCATCATCATTCGGGAAACCCATGATGCAGCTCACCTAGGGTTCGAAAAAACATTAAGCGTGATTCAACAAAAGTACTACTGGCCCGAATGATAAACCCAAACCCCCCATGCGGTCGGGAAAAAATTTGCCATCGCCCGTGGGAAATGGTATCAATCGACTTTTTAGGGCCATATCCAAGATCTAAATCCAATAATACATACGCATTAGTCGTCACCGACTATTTCTCGAAATTTACGCTCATTCAAGTGATGCCAAAAGCCACGACATCTGCGGTAATTAGATTTTTAGAGAACAATGTGTTTTTGCTCTTCGGCGTTCCTAACATTCTTATCTCAGATAACGGCCCCCAATTTATCGCAAAGCATTTTAAACAGTTTCTGGAAAAATATAACGTCGAACATTGGAATTTGGCCTCCTATAGACCGAATCCCAACCCTACAGAGAGGGTCATCCGAGTAATAGTTGCGGCTATCCGAAGCTCTCTAGAAGGGAAGACTCTCCAAGCTGTGCAGGCGTTGTGGAGATGCAGGCCATAAAGCAAAGGACTGTGTGGAGTCTCCCAAGTGCATGGTATGTTCCGGGAAACGGGACGCCAAACACTTTATGGGAGGCCCCAGGTGCCCAGCCGGTAAGCCGGCTGCGAAACCACGGGCGTAAGGGTGACGCAACTGAACCTGAACCATTGCTTCGCGGCTCAGCAGCTGCTACACCAAGCAGCCACTGAGTCGTTGTCGGACATCGCCGTCATATCGGATCCCTACCGCATCCCTCCCGGAAACGGTAATTGGGTTGCGGATAAGTCCAGTTTGGCGGCCATATATACGACGAGCAAGTTCCCGGATCAGGAGGTTGTCTCAACCTCAGAAGAAGGGTACGTAGTTGCTAAGGTAAACGGAGTGTTCTACTGCAGTTGCTATGCTCCGCCACGTTGGTCTACCGAAAGGTTCACCCAGATGGTCGACCTCCTATCCATGGAGCTAACGGGCCTAACGCCGTTGGTGGTGGCGGGCGACTTCAACGCTTGGGCTGTTGAGTGGGGAAGTCGCTTCACGAACCAGAGGGGCCAGATCCAAGTGATCGACGTCATCAGTCACGTCATCGACGTGACGTTCTCCAGCCCAGGACTGATCAAGAACTGGAGGGTAGACGATGGCTACACTAATAGCGACCACCAGGCGGTCTGTTATAGTGTAGACAACAACCAGAGGCGGCAAGCGACGGGTAGAGCCAACACTCCGACCGTTCGCGGGTGGAAGACATCGCACTTTGATGCCGAGGTATTCGAAGAGGCAATGAGAAGGGAGCGCGAGGGGGGCAGTTGGCTCCGCCCGACTGCTGACCAACTAGTTGCTATGCTATCGCGGGCGTGCGACGCCACCATGCCTAGGACTCGCCAACCTAGGAATGGAAAGCCACCGGTTTACTGGTGGACGGACGCGATAGCCGACCTTCGCAGTGCGTGCCTCCGTGCAAGACGGAGGATGCAGCGTGCGCGAAACGAAGAAGAGAGGACAGAGCGCCGCGCAGCATTCAGTTCGGCAAGATCGATGCTAAAGAGTGCGATAAAGGCCAGCAAGAGGGCCTGCTTCGATAGGCTATGTGCGAGTGCCAATACAAATCCGTGGGGTGACGGCTACAGGATCGTAATGGCCAAGACTAAAGGCACGCTGGCGCCTGCAGAGCGATCACCAGCGATGCTGGAGCGTATCATCAAGGGACTCCTTCCACGCCACGAGCCAAGTCCTTGGCCTCCGGCAGTCGAGTCTCACGTCCGACGTTCCAGTATCTCAGACATAGACCAGAGATGGTCGGCCAACCTGCCGAGCATCCAATCCGTGAGCGACGACAGCCGTGTCGAGGCAGGGGAGGAGGCAAGGGTTACGAATGAGGAACTCATCGTGATCGCCAAATCCCTAAAGGTGAGCAAGGCACCGGGACCGGATGGTATCCCTAACCTGGCGATCAGGCTGGCGATAAAAACGGCCCCCTGGCTGTTCAGGGCAGTCATGCAGAGGTGCCTGGATGACTGTCTCTTTCCGGACAGGTGGAAGCGGCAGAGACTGGTCTTATTGCCGAAGGCTGGGAAACCGCCAGGGGACCCATCGGCATATAGGCCTATCTGCCTGCTGGACACCGCGGGCAAGGTGCTTGAGAGGATCATCCTCAACAGACTGGTGAAGTACACGGAGGGTGTACACGGTCTGGCAAGTAACCAGTTCGGCTTCCGGAAGGGCAGGTCCACGCTGGACGCAATCTCTTCCGTCATCAAGACGGCGGAGGTAGCAATCCAGCGCAAGAGAAGGGGAATACGCTACTGCGCAATCGTCACGCTCGACGTGAAGAATGCGTTCAATAGTGCCAGTTGGGACTCCAAAGCGCTCGCGCTCAGGAGCATCCATGTACCGGTGTCGCTGTACAAGATTCTGGAAAATTATTTCCAGAATCGAGTACTTGCTTACGACACGGAGGAGGGTCAGAAGTGCGTCCCAATTACCGCAGGAGTTCCGCAAGGTTCTATCCTGGGCCCGGTGTTGTGGAATGTCATGTATGACGGAGTGTTGAAACTCAAACTGTTGTTCCCTGTAGGGGTTGTGATCGTCGGCTTTGCAGACGACATAACGCTGGAGGTTTACGGCGAGTCTATCGAGGAGGTCGAGTTGACGGCCGCGCACTGTATACGCAAGGTCCAGGACTGGATGCGCTCCAGGAAACTGGAGCTCGCGCATCATAAGACGGAGGTCACGGTTGTGAACAACCGTAAATCGGAGCAACAGGCGGTGGTCAGAGTCGGAGACTGCACCATCACCTCGAAGCGATCCCTGAAGCTCTTGGAGGTTATGGTGGACGACAAGCTCACGTTCGGGAGTCACGTCGACTATGCCTGTAAGAGGGCCTCATCGGCTATTGCAGCACTATCTCGTATGATGTCCAATAGCTCAGCGGTTTATGGCAGCAAGCGAAGACTTCTTGCCAGCGTGGTTTCGTCCATACTTAGGTATGGTGGGCCTGTGTGGTCCAGAGCGCTAGGTACTAACAGTTACCGTGGTAAACTGGAAAGTACCTACAGGCTCATGTGCCTGAGAGTTGCGAGTGCGTATCGTACGGTGTCATACGATGCAATCTGTGTCTTGTCCGGCATGATGCCTATCAGCATCGCCATCAAGGAGGACAGAGAGTGTTTCGACCAACGTGACACAAGGGGCATACGAGGTACCAGAAGGTCATTCTCGATGCTTCGCTGGCAGCGGGAATGGTCCAACTCCACAAAGGGCAGATGGACGCACTGACTCATACCGGAGATATCCGGCTGGGTCGGGAGACGACATGGTGAAGTGAACTTCCACCTGACACAAATCCTGTCAGGCCATGGTTGTTTCAGGCAATATCTGCACAGGTTCGGACACGCGGTGTCCCCCATGTGTCCCGAGTGCGTGGAGGAGGAGGAGACTGCTGAGCATGTCTTCTTCGTATGCCCCCGTTTCGCAAGAGCGAGGAGCAACATGATGGCTGTGAGCGGGCCTGGCACTACTCCGGACAATCTAGTCCGGAGGATGTGCGACGACCCGGACATCTGGAACGCGGTCTGTGCGGCCGCCTCTCAGATTGTTCTGGAGCTGCAACGTGTGTGGCGGGTCAACCACCAACACGCCAGTGGTAGCTAATTACCAGTCTCCAGGTAGTTAGCTAGGAGGTTATAAGAGTAAAGAGGGTGCATCACGCACAAAAGCCACTCCCGGACGTAATACTTAACCGTCGTTCCGGGAAGACCAGGGCTGGAGACTGGAGGGGTTTTAGTGGGTCGGGACAGGGATCAGTAGGTGTCTGGGCGAGTGTAACTACCCCAGCATCTCTCCCCTAGTCTCATCCCCACACCCTGAGTTCTCTTCTCAGGTGTCTGTTTGCAGATTTCCCCGCCACCTTTAAAAAAAAAAAAAAAAAACAAACACTCCACTAATAATCATCATTGTGAAGCCAAGGGCAGTAACCCTGACTGCGAATAGCTTTAGATTTAGGACATTGGGCAAACTGAAGTTTCAATTGCGCATGGATCGCATTTTACCACTTAGAGTTGGATCGAAATAGTAAATTATGCAGGGATTGCATTAATCAAGACAAGAGATCTGGCTACATCAAATTCATTTTCCATGCATTGTGCGATTCAGTAACATATAAAGGTAGTTTTTTTTTGCAACTACCATACTGTTGTTTCACTTTCACTTTCGGACTTTATTTAGGTTATCAAACAAGGCTATGTATGAGTGTACCAATTCACTTTTTAATTTCCTCTTATTTTCTCTCTCTGTAAAGTTCGAGATATATGCCCGTTTCCTTCACGGAACAACAACATATTTTTTAACTTATTTGAGAGCATTTGGCAGCTTCAACTTGAATTTTTTCGTTGCCTACAGTTAGTGTCATTAGAATATATCACTAACAGTCAATTTCCCCAAATTGTCCACATAGTATCGCTTGATTTTTTTTAAAATTAAATTCCACTGCGGCGTATACGCGTCTGCGGTTGAACAACCGGTAATAAACTGAACTATTCTATTGTTTGGATTATTACCATTGGAGAGCCGTCCTGCAGAGCTCCGTAACCGTGTACCATAGTTAGGCGGGATTGAGAGTGCAAGATCGAGTGATTGAGTAAAGTGAGTCAGTTGTGGTGTAGAGTGAGGAGAGCCTATTGTGTGGTAGAGTGAGAATGAGTCAGTTGTATTATAGAGTGAGAGTGAGTCGGTCGTGATCGCGAATAGCGCTTTAGGAAACAGATATGTATGAATAAAAATCAGAAGTTCACCGGTCATTATCGGGTACATTCTTACCGTTACCGTAAATCAGTGAAGATGCATCAATTATTTCGTACCCATGAATTCGTGGGGGCCGTACCGTCAATCTGGGAGATGAGACCTCCCAACAGCTCCAGACATCTCTGGTCATGTATAGATTTGGGTGAGTCTGAGTTAGAATGCTAGGGTAATCTAAATGAATGCGACAACATAAAGTGTGTGTTAAGCCTAACTAACAGGTTCCTCCAATGGCAAATAGCCGGAATTTCAAGCCGTTTTTTTAAGCTTCATCTGCCAAGTTAGATACTGCATTATGGTAATATCTATCCTCCTCCCTTCTTAAACCTTTCCCCTATACTGAATCTATACTAAACTGTAAATCATTGAAGTGTTCCATGTAACTACAATAAGTATATAATAATTAGTACAGCTACAACTGTATGAAATAATTAGGTACATTGAAATAAACGAAAATTTCAATTTTAAAGTGTAAAATAAAATTTTCTCTTCTGAGTTGGGGGTAATGTAACCCTTTAATAATGTAACCCTTTGATGATAGCAGCGATACCGAAAGTAGAGCGGCGGGTATTCTAACTAAAACTATAAAAACAAGTATCGCTGCAATGATAACTCCTGCAGATTAGCCTCCTAGCGGACTAATTCTTTTGAAGGTTTAAGTCTTCACTATAAGTAAACTTACTAGTTTAAAGTTGAAGATGCAGGAGTTAACGCAAAATCTTTCTTGCAACATTGCCCAATCAGAGCATGACACGTCTGGGAATGCGTTCGGAGTCTTAGTAAAATAGGTTCGATAGAGAAAGCCTTCATTCTTGTGACACCTTTAAGACAGCGAAGATAGCAACTGTATAAATCCGTTTTGAGTCAGAAGACTCGTAAGCATACCGAGAGTAAAATAGTTTAAAAAAAAGTTTAAGTTTAAAAGTTTAAAAAAAAGTGAGATGAGACGAATCGAATATGGATTTTTATAGCGGAAACTAATCAAAAATTTCCGAGTTTAGATTTTTGCATTGTTGTGCGATAGTGCCACATATATTACCGTAGCCTTAGCGTAGGCTACTCGATAGGTAACAACCTAAGATTATAACCAATTGGTAACGTGCTAAGAACGTCAAGGTTTTATTTTGGGCTCGACCAGGTATGATTTATCCGTGACGAACACCAATCCCCCGCGCCCTGCTACCGGCGCTAGACACGTGTTGGCTCTGAGTCGTTCCTTGGCGGTTCCCAAGTCGAACGAGGTCCACGTGGGAACCTATTACCGTATCGTCATCACTCATTGGCGGAGATCACCGACAGACGACCCTCCGGAAAGGAATTGTGCCAGAAAAATAGCGTGAGCCACGGGGTGAGTGGTTCCTCGGAAGCCACCGAGTCGAACTAGGCCCGCATGTTGATCCAGCCGTCAGCGGAAATCAACGGTGCCCAATGCGACGTCGAAGGCTAAGCCACCATTGTAACGAAACAGGTTAGATCGATCCAATTTACAATCAGAATAACGTGCACGTTTAGGGCGATAGGAATAGTCAGTAAATTAAACAGGGTTATGTTCAGAAGACTTATTGAACCATTTTAACTACCTGTTGGTTGAGCGGGAAAAGATTCACTAGTATCAGGTTTTGGTTTCCGCGGTTTTCTTTCGCGATTTTGTGATTTTGGTAATCCTTACCTGACCTGCCCTGAGAGGACTAGCCGGGCCGGGAATCGAACACGCCTTTCAGCAGTACGATTTCTTCGTACTGGCGCTTAAGCGGAAGGGTTTTCAAAAGGGTAGTTGCGTGAGGAGTTTGCCGATTTTGCGGACATAGTTAGAAAAAGTCAGCCGTAAAAATAACTATGATTTAGTGGCTTTAGCTGCCGAGTTTCTTCTTCTTCGCTTCGCAAGCTACCAAACTGTTACAAGTTAGCAGCAGTGTTTTGCTCAAACATAAAGAAAGGGAGTAATGTATCCCACGTGTGCGGTTTTCCGCCGATAAACTGTCTTAAGTAGGTCTTCAACTCACGATTCGACCTCTCCACCAAGTTAGCCTGTGGGTGATACGGGCTAGTGGTAATTTTCTTGATTTTTTAGAATTTCGCGCACATCCTTCATCAGTGCACTCACAAAATTTGCGCCGTTATTACTCAGGTTGAAATTCTCTAGGCATATAAAATCTTTTAACTCTTTTAGTTTTGACATCAGTCACTGCATTCGTTAACGGGCATCATTCCTAACCCCTAGAGATTGTATAGTTTAGATGACCCTCATTCACGATGGGATCATTTGAGAAAAAAATAGCTCTCACATAGGAGAAAAGGTCCTCTAAAAAAAATTTAAAAATGCCGTCAGCTATTTTCCCGTCGGTACTTTTGTCCACCAGTTTTTTCCTTCTTCCGTTGTTATTTTTTTTTTAAATTTGTTTAATTTCTTTTCTGCCGACGTTGCAAAAGTCAGTCATTAAAATAATAGCTGTTTATAATTGGCATGTATAAACTCCGCCCATTCACTACGCTTAGCTCCTGGTATGCTTTGTCGACGTCACAACTCGTCGTAGCATACCTCTTTGCTCCTTCTCGCCGTACGACCTTGACCGTGGCCTACTTCAGCACATATATTTTCCCGTTTGAATGTTACCGTGTTTTTTTTCAAAGGCGGGCGGGGAAATCTGCAAACAGACACCTGAGAAGAGAACTCAGGGTGTGGGGATGAGACTAGGGGAGAGATGCTGGGGTAGTTACACTCCCCCAGACACCTACTGATCCCTGTCCCGACCCACTAAAACCCCTTCAGTCTCCAGCCATTACGTCGGGAAGTGGCTTTTGTGCTTTACTCTTATAACCTCCTAGCTAACTACCTGGAGACTGGTAGTTAGCTACCACTGGCGTGTTGGTGATTGACTCGCCACACACGTTGTAGCTCCAGGACAATCTGAGAGGCGGCCGCACAGGCTGCGTTCCAGATGTCCGGGTCGTCGCACATCCTCCGGACAAGATTGTCCGGAGTAGTGGCAGGCCCGCTCACAGCCATCATGTGGCTACTCGCTTTTACGAAACGGGGGCATACGAAGAAGACATGCTCTGCAGTCTCCTTCTCTTCCACGTACTCGGAACACATGGGGGACCCCGCGTGCCCGAACCTGTGCAGATATTGCCTGAAGCAACCATGGCCTGACAGGATCTGTGTCAGGTGGAAGTTCACCTCGCCATGTTGCCTCCCGACCCAGCCGGATATCTCCGGCATAAGTCGGTGCGTCCATCTGCCCTTTGTGGAATTAGACCATTCCCTCTGCCAACGGAGCATCGAGAATGACCTTCTGGTGCCTCGTATGCCCCTTGTGTCACGGTGGTCGAAACACTCTCTGTCCTCCTTGATGGCGATGCTGATAGGCATCATGCCGGACAAGACACAGATTGCATCGTATGACACCGTACGATACGCACTCACAACTCTCAGGCACATGAGCCTGTAGGTACTTTCCAGTTTACCGCGGTAACTGTTAGTACCTAGCGCTCTGGACCATACTGGCCCACCATACCTAAGTATGGACGAAACCACGCTGGCAAGAAGTCTTCGCTTGCTGCCATAGACCGCTGAGCTATTGGACATCATACGAGATAGTGCTGCAATAGCCGATGAGGCCCTCTTATAGGCATAGTCGACGTGGCTCCCGAACGTGAGCTTGTCGTCGACCATAACCCCCAAGAGCTTCAACGATCGCTTTGAGGTGATGGTGCAGTCTCCGACTCTGACCACCGCCTGTTGCTCTGATTTACGGTTGTTTACAACCGTGACCTCCGTCTTATGGTGCGCGAGCTCCAGTTTCCTGGAGCGCATCCAGTCCTCGACCTTCCTTATGCAATGCGCAGCTGTCAACTCGACCTCTTCGATCGACTCGCCGTAAACCTCTAGCGTTATGTCGTCTGCAAAGCCGACGATCACAACCCCTACAGGAAACATTAGTTTCAACACCCCGTCATACATGACGTTCCACAACACCGGACCCAGGATTGAACCTTGCGGAACCCCGGCGGTGATTGGGACGCACTTCTGAGCCTTCTCTGTGTTGTAAACAAGTACTCGATTCTGGAAGTAGTTTTCCAGAATCTTGTACAGCGACACCGGTACGTGGATGCTCCTGAGCGCGAGCGCTATGGAGCCCCAACTGGCGCTATTGAACGCATTCTTCACGTCAAGCGTGACGATTGCGCAATAGCGTATTCCCCTTCTCTTGCACTGGAGTGCTATCTCCGCCGTCTTGGTGACGGAGGCGATGGCATCTAGCATGGACCTGCCCTTCCGGAAGCCGAACTGGTTGCTTACCAGACGGTTTACACCCTCTGTGTATCTCACCAGTCTGTTGAGGATAATCCTCTCAATTACCTTGCCCGTCGTGTCTAGCAGGCAGATAGGCCTATATGCCGATGGGTCACCTGGTGGTTTCCCAGCCTTCGGCAGTAGGACCAATTTCTGCCGCTTCCACCTATCCGGAAAGAGGCAGTCATCCAGGCACCTCTGCATGACTACTCGAAACAGCCCGGGGCCGTTTTTATCGCAGGTTGGCCGACCATCCCTGGTCTGTGTCTGAGATACTGGAACGTCGGACGTGGGATTCGACCGCCGGAGGCCAAGGACTTGGCTCGTGGCGCGGAAAGAGTTCCTCGATGATTCGCTCCAGCATCGCTGGTGATCGCTCTGCAGGCGCCAGCGCGCCTCTGGTCTTGGCCATTACGATCCTGTAGGCGTCACCCCACGGGTTCGTATTGGCACTCGCGCATAGCCTATCGAAACAGGCCCTTTTGCTGGCCTTAATCGCACTCTTCAGCGTCGATCTGGCAGAACTGAATGCTGCGCGGCGCTCTGTCCTCTGTTCGTCTGTTCGCGCACGCTGCATCCTCCATCTCGCACGGAGGCACGCACTGCGAAGGTCAGCTATCTCATCAGTCCACCAGTAGACCGGTGGCTTCCCATTCCTTGGTTGGCGAGTCCTAGGCATGGTGGCGTCGCACGCCCGAGATAGCATAGCAACTAGTTGGTCAGGCGTCGGGTGAAGCCGACTGCCCCCCTCGCGCTCTCGTCTAATTCCTCTTCAAATACCTCGGCATCAAAATGCGATGTCTTCCACTCGCGGGGGAACGGAGTGTTGGCCCTACTCGTTGCTTGCCGCCTCTCGTTGTTGTCTACACTATAATAGACCGCCTGGTGGTCGCTATTAGTGTAGCCATCGTCTACCCTCCAGTTCTTGATCAGTCCTGGGCTGGAGAACGTCACGTCGATCATCGACTCCGCGCCATTTCTGCTAATGTACTTTTGTTCCCAACGTTGGCCAGATCTAGGTTTAGCTTTGCCAAAGCCTCCAACAAGATCTGGCCCCTCTGGTTTGTTAAGCGACTTCCCCACTCAACAGCCCAAGCGTTGAAGTCGCCCGCCACCACCAACGGCGTTAGGCCCGTTAGCTCCATGGATAGGAGATCGACTATAAGGGAGAACCTTTCGGTAGACCAACGTGGCGGAGCATAGCAACTGCAGTAGAACACTTCCTTCTCCTGAGGTTGAGACAACCTCCTGAACCGGGAACTTGCCCGTCTTACATATGGCCGCCATACTGAATTCCAAGATGACGACTTCCGGTTTCTGAAAAACAGCGAGATATAACCAAATACCACCCAATATGGGTATTTCCGAAATCGTGATGATGTACTGAAACCACAAATCGACCTCCGACAGCATTTTGAGTTGTAAAATGGCGACTTCTGGTGACTGGAAAACTGCAGAAAATGACCAAATACCACCCAATATGGGTGTTTTTTTAACCAGAATGACGTTCGAAGGCCAGATATTGTCTCCAAATACCATTTTGAAATTCAAGATGGCGTCTTCCGGTTTCTGAAAATCAGCGGCAAATGACCAAATATGGGTATTTCCGGAATTGTTATGATGCACTGAAGCCACTAATCGACCTCAGACAACATTGTGAATTGTAAAATGGCGACTTCCGGTGACTGGAAAAAAGACGAAAATGACCAAATACCACCTAAAATGGGTGTTTCTTTAACCAGAATGACGCGCAGAGGCCAGAAATTGTCTCCAAATGCCATTTTAAAATCCAAAATGGCGACTTCCGGTTCCAAAACAACAGTGGCAAATGACCAAATAACACTCAATATGGGTATTTCCGGGATTGTTATGATGCACTGAAGCCACAAATCGACAACATTGTTGTTAATTCAGGCAACATTGTGAATTGTAAGATGACGACTTCCGGTGAATGGGAAACTGCCGAGAATGACCAAAAATCACCCAATATGGGTGTTTCTTCAACAAGAATGACGCTCAGTGGCCAGAAATTGTCTCCAAATACCATTTTCTCCGGTGTCTGAAAAACAGCCAAAAATGGCCGATTTTCATCCAATAGGATATGCTTCGATACCAGAATGATACACAGCAGATAGAATCGACCACAGACACCATTTTGAATTCTAAGATGGTGACATCCGGTTTTTGGAAAACAGCCGAAAAAGACTAAATAACACCTATTATGGGTGTTTCTTGAACCAGAAATACGTTCAGGGGCCAGAAATTGTCTCCAAATGGCATTTTAAAATCCAGGATGGTGACTTCCGGTTTCTGGAAAATAACCTGAAGTGACCAAATACCACCCAATATGAGTGTTTCTTTAACCAGAATGATGCATGGAGCTAAAAATTGACCTCAGACACCATTTTGAATTATATACATATATACATATACACATATATACATATATACATATGAATATATCCGTAATCGAAATGATGTATAGAAGCCAAGCATTGACCCTGGACACCATCTTGAATTAGAAGATGACCTCTTGCTGTTTCTGGAAAACAACGAAAATAACTGAATACCACCCAATATAAGTATTTCCGGAATAGAGGTGATGTACTGAAGGCTCCAAAATAGAATGAAAAAAAAACTTGGTTCTGGCTTTCTGCTATCAAGTTTCTTTTTTTTTGCATATGACGATTCCCTACCCTAATAAACACATCGCAAGAAAAGAAATCAATGAATTTGAGCAATCCTCGCTGAAACTAGGCCACTAGGTGCCCAAGGTCTTTCAAATTTGATATAAATGCACATATTTATTAGAAATAGAGAAAAAATGATAATGCCATTTTTGTTTGATCGAATTTGTTGACCCCTTGGTCACCAAGGGGCGAAACAGTTTTCAGAAAAGTTGAAATTTTAGCAATTCTTGATGTATAATTTGAGCTATATCTCTAGAATTCGTAATGTAAAGTACTACAAGTAGCACTTTTCTGTAAAGAGAAATGATAGGGCTTTCATTTGAGGGGATCATAATTTAGGCCGCCATCTTGAATTTGGCCGCCATCTTGAATTATATCAGAAAAATGCAATTTTGACCATGTTCGCAACTACCGATTTTCGATCTGAGCATTGGAAAGCTGAGAAAAAATTCATGGTGAGCATTGGTGTTAACCCATCAATTGAAGCTATTTTTCAAGCTGAGTTTCAAAATATTCATCGTACATCAAGCGATCAACGTAGTAACCTGTCTACTGAGACATATATATATATATATATATATATATATATATATATATATATATATATATATATATATATATATATATATATATATATATATATATATATATATATATATATATATATATATATATATATATATATATATATATATATATATATATATATATATATATATATATATATATATATATATATATATATATATATATATATATATATATATATATATATATATATATATATATATATATATATTAGGGTGGGGAATCGTTATATGGAAATAACGAAACTTGATAGCCAGAACCTAGTTTTTTTTGTTATATTTGGGGCCCCAAACAATCCTCAATTTATCGGAAGTCGATTGGTTTTGTCTTCGCTTGGCGCATTGCATTTCAAATGTATAGGGAGATTTGTATGGAAAAACAAACTTTTTTGCATTTTCCATTCTAAAGAGCTCAAACTGGCCCAAACCATAGGTTTCATGACTTCAGATGGTAGGTTTTTTGACGCCTAACAACTTGGTCGAAAACACTGGGGTGTCCCAAAAAATACTAGAGCTGTTCAATGTTGATTATGTCGAAATTTATGTTGCAAATCATTTTTTCTGCCAACACTGCCACTGTACCGGCGTCAGTCAGATTTCCATCAGAAGTAACCTCTGAAACACGTTGTAGACTCTACCTACGCCTAGAATATTGACCTAAATTTGTTTGCTCGATCCAGTTGAGTGTATAATCTCGTTACGACAGGTTACTTCTGATGGGAATCCTGCTGACACCGGTGCATTGTAAGGTTGGCAGAAAACAAGATTTTCTGCATTTAAATCGACATACTCAACTTTGAACAGCTATAGCTCTTCTCAGGGACATTCTAGCTCTTCAGTGTCTTCTGCAAAGTTGTTCGGCATCTAAAATACTATACTTTAACATAATGTAGTGCATTATTGGGCTTCCTAGAAAGGTGAATGCAAAAAAATGGGTTTTCCATATAAATTTTCATACAAATTTGAAATGCAATGCGCCAAGCGAAGACAAAACCAATCGACTCCCGGTAATTTCAGGGTTGTGTGGAGCCCCAAAAGGAACCAAAAAACTTGGTTCTGGAAAATCGATCATTTTTCCCCACCCTAACACATATATATATATATATATATATATATATATATATATATATATATATATATATATATATATATATATATATATATATATATATATATATATATATATATATAAATTATGCCGTGTTTTATCGCGGGAACTAAAAAAAAACTTTATTACTACGATTAACACTTTAATGTCCGATCACTACTGAATTACACACAAGACTGAATTGAAAATTAAATCTAGAAAGCTTAAATAAACTATATCCGCTGACTCGTCGTTCCTCCGGTGGTTCAATTCTGATGCAGCCTTTGTCCGCGTGGTTCGATCGAATCCTGCAGTCGTCATCGATTGTCAATTTATGGTTTCGTTGCTGGTTTGGTTCCTCCGCTTGTTGCTACGGGCCTCAGCTGGGTTTTTGCTGACGTCTCGGCTCCGGGTGCGCCTAGGCCGGTCGGTCGTGGTGTAACGTCTCCCCCCTTAGATTGTCGTCCGTCCTCGGACGATTTTTCGAAAAGGACGAGCCTCGGTAAGGTTGCGGGTTCTCCTTTTCCAATGGTTCCTTTAGGTTCCGTGGTGGTTTCAGCATGCTTATGGATTTTCAGGATGGTATCTTCCTTAGATTTGGTTCTTCGCGGATGATATAAATTGCAAAAGAGCAGAAAAAGGTTAGTGTGAGGAGAATTCCTCCTCCGATGGTTGTTGTCCTCTTCGAGCGATGCAGGTCCAACTTTATCTCTTGAAGACTGTTTAAGTGTTCCAGTTTGATGTGGGTGATCTCATTCCGCTCTTCCGAGTAGTTGAGTTGAATGAATTTCCTTCCATAGATTGGTATGAGGTATTCTTCGTGGTCTGTTAGATGCTTTTGACCATTAAATGTGAGATTCATCACCTTAATCGTACAATTGTCTGTTTCGACAATAGTCGGGGTGTTGACTAATCTCGAGTTATTACATGAGTCGGAAATCAATACTTGTTGATTCGTATCCAATAGTATGATTCCTTTTTTGATTTCTTGTATTCTGATATGTTGCCTGACGGGTTTTAGGACACATTTTGGTGTCAAATGATTCAAAAGGTTGTTGATACAGTCGTCTTCAATAAGAGTTGTTGCTTCGCAGATGTCACAAATGTGCTCTTGTTTATAGATAATGTCTCTTTGCTTTGCCACCAGCTTGATGTCTGTACTGATTCGTGTGTTGTTTAAGTTGAGCGTCTGGATGTTGATCAGGTCGAACTCGTTGTCTTCTAGGATGGGTATTTTCGCCAAAATTAGGATTTCGTCGCCTTTTACAATTACGCTTCCTGAGCTGTGTTGGAATATTTGATCTAAGTAATCCAGATTCAATTTTTGTGCTTTAAGTCTGTTATAAATGTACAATTTATCATCTAATGAAAATAAGTTTCTATTCAAAATGTTTAGCTTTGCAAATTCGATTTGTTCTTCTACGCTAGTGAGAATTTGAATTAACATATCAAGGTTCATAATAAGATTAATGTATTCCAAGTCCGTATTGGTCGTAAGTGAGTTATTATTTTGGTCTACAATTTGTTTGTTTATTTTCTTGAGAATATCTGTAATATTATTCAGTTTGTTCTGAATTCTTTCGTTTATAATTATTTGCCTTGATAAAGATTGAGAGAGTAAGTTTCCCTGCTTTTCTAACGTTTCTAAATTATGATTTATAATTTCCATATCATCGTTGTCTGGATTGCCTGCAATAAGTTTAATTACTGATCCTAAAGCGTTAACTAATGCTCTTCTATTTCTGCGGGGATATAAACTCAACAATTTTCCTCTTGCGTATTGGATTTTGTAATCAAGGGTCCTTCTGAGATGATCTATTATTTTCAGGTTTTCTGTCGTTTTTTCTATGTAGTCAATGTTGTTTGCAATGGATTTAATATTGATTTTGTGTATAACTCTCTCAAACCCTATTCTTATCCTAACTTGTTTTAGTTTTATGGCAATTATGCCATTATTATATGATATTTCTTTAAATTTTGTGCCGTGTATTAGGATGATGTAAGTTAATCTGTAACGAGAGTTAAGTTATTGATTTAAACGATTATTTCTTTATTCTGTTTTTGTGTATTTTTACGTCATTGATGTCTTTAAATGTAAGATCGTTATTCTCTTTTATGGTAGTTATTTTGTAAGGGTTTACGTCTTTAGTTATTCGTTGGGAAATTTTAATGTATTTAGCATCGCCTGGGTTGTATTGTTCAGGTTGTTCGTTATCTTTATTTTGTTGTTCATATTTAGCTTTCCTTTTATCCAGTTCGATTTTAGCCGCTGATTGCAAGCTTTTAAATTTTTCCGAAATTTCTTCCATGTTTGTCGAGCCCGAATGATTGAATACCAAATTACGCGGTAAATTTTTTATAGCGGTATGAAAACTGTTGTTATAAATATCGACGGCGATATTTGATCTCTTGTAGACAAATCGTTGAATTTAATTTTGTTTGTTCGATAAATTTCGATTAGGGTAGAATGAAACCGTTCTACAATACCGTTTGAATTTGAACTACTCGCGAAATGTAACTCGACTCCTAGGTCGTTAAGGAATCCGATGAAATCAATAGACCTGAAAGAAGGTTCCTGGTCACTCACAATAGTCTTCGGTCTGCCAAATTGTCTAATGTGTTCTGTAATAGCATTTTTTACGTCCACTATTGTTCTAGTTTCCAAAGGTATGGCATTTGCAAATTTGGAAAACGAATCGACTATGGTGAGCCACTTTTGACCTTTTAAAAAGAATATGTCAATGTGGACTCGATCGAAAGGGTTATTGCCGAAAATGCTTTTTCTTATCAAATTCGGTGGCTTCCTGTCATATTTGGCTTTTTTGCAGATATCACAGGAATCTATCAAAATTTTAATCTTTCGATCAAGTTGTGGGAAGAAATATTTTTGCATTATCTGGTTCTTATTTTCTTTGATTCCTCTGTGGCCACGATTATGAGTTTCCCTCACAATTTCATCCTGTTGTTCATCTAGGCGTATGTCCTCTAGAAGGGTTTCTGAAATAAAAACTTTGTAGGGGCTATTAGTTGAAAAATGTTTCCGGTAAGTTTCTTGAACTAATTGAACTAAAGAGATTGGAATTTTGAGGCAACTTGAACCTCTGGGGTTAAGAGTCCGCTTTAATATTTCTACTATTTCTTCTTCCGTATAACTTTGTTTGACTATTATGTGCCTGTGAAATTTGGGAAAGATCTGTTCATATGCCGTAATCTCTATTTTTCCGATTTTAAAAATAATTTGGGTCCTGAATGTGTTGATTGGTCTCTCAGTGCACGGAATAAAGTAATCATCGCTTGTATCCGCTGAGTGTACTGTCATGTCGTCACTTTCATCATCTGAAAGTTCCTCTTCTCGTTCGGAGGGTTCCACGTTTAAAGACATCGATGATTGTGAATGTGCGTTTAATTGATTATGTTTTTTTAGGTTTATCCGAGACAACGCGTCTGCGACGACGTTTTGTTTCCCTGGTTTATAGATTAATTCGTAGTCAAATTCTTCTAAAGCCAGTTTACCTCTTATGATTCGGTGATTTGCATTAGTCATAGAGAAGGTAAGTGGTTGGTGATCTGTAAACATTTTGAATTTCCGTCCGTATAGATACGGTCTGAAATGTTTGACCGCCCAAACGATTGCCAAAAATTCCTTTTCCGTTGTTGAGTATCGTTCCTCTGTTTTACTTAAAGTTCGCGATGCGTATGCTATGGGTCTGTCATTGCCTGCGGGCCCTTGCGACAGTACTGCCCCTATTGCATAATCGCTTGCATCGGTAGTAAGAATAAATTCCTTGCTGAAATCGGGGTAAATTAACACAGGATCTAGCGTTAGAATTTGTTTACACTTTTCGAAGCATGCGTTTATTTCGGGTGTTATCTCAAACTCCGCGTCTTTTCTAAGAAGTGCTGTCAACGGTTTCACTATTTTAGCGAAGTCTTTTATAAATCTCCTATAATAGCCTAGCGTTCCTAAGAATTGACGAACTTCTTTTTCTGTTTTAGGGATTGGCCATTTTTTTATGATTTCTATTTTGTCACTGTTTGGTCTTACTCCATCTTCAGAGACAGTATGACCTAGAAACTGCGTTTCTTTTTTAAAAAATTCGCACTTGTCTAGCTGAATTTTTAGTCTAGCTTCTTTAAGTCTTTTTAGAACTTGTGCTAAATTTTTCTTGTGTTCCTGAAGTGAACTGGAAAATATGATTATATCGTCCATATAGACGAAACAACATACTCCAATTAAATCCCTTAGTATACAGTCCATTACCCTTTGAAAAGTTGCCGGGGCGTTTTTCAACCCAAATGGCATGCGAGTAAACTCGTACTTTCCTCCGTTCACAGAAAATGCTGTTTTCTCTGTGTCTTCTTCTGCCAGCTGGATCTGGTGGAAGCCAGAAACTAAATCAATAGTTGAGAAATATGTAGCCCTTCCCAGTTTATCCAAAATGTCGGTAATCTCGGGTATGGGGTACTTGTCGTTGATAGTTTTTTCATTTAGCTTTCTGTAGTCGATCACTAAACGAAATTTCTTGTGACCAGATGCATCTGCCTTTTTCGGGACTATCCATACGGGTGAGGTGTATGGTGAGATTGATTCTCTTATAATTCCATCGTTTAGCATCTTTTTAACTTGCTTTTGTACTTCGCTTTCATAAACGTAGGGATATTTATATGATTTCGTATGGACTGGGATACTATCTACCGTTCGAATTTTATGTCTTATTTTGTGTGTGAATGACAGTTTGTCGGACTCCACGTATAAAACATCTCTGTATTGATCGATCACCGTTTCAAGGGCTTGTTTTTCTTCCCTATTCATGTGGTCGTCACGAAAGGTATAGTTTGTCATGTTTATTTGCTTTGGCAATTCGGTTAAATCGAACGGATCCTTATCCATTTCGATTTCACTCGAATTTATTTCTTGTGAAGATTTTGAGAAATTTTGAATCGCTACAAAAGCTTTATTATTGCTGCTTCTGTAGATACCAGGTAAAATAGTGAATGAATTGTATTTCTTTTCATTCGCTATTATGAAATCACCGTTCTTTTTGGTTTTCAGTGCGATGTACTGAAATTCTTGTTCATTTATGTTAATTGCTTGCTCTTCAGGGAATTTTTTTTGCATTTTTATTGTTTTTCGTCCGATTTTCAAGGAATTATTACGAATGTCGATTTGAGCATTTAAGTCTCTTAATGACTCGTAACCTATTAATCCATCGAAAAACTTGTGGAATTTAAAAATATAAAATTTCAATTTCTTCTTGATCTGAAATGGATCAAAAGAAGCTGATTTGTTTATTTTATGTGTTCCCCTTATATTCGTTACCCTGATTCCATTCTCAGTTCTGCAATTTTCAATGTTTACGTGCTCGGGTGAAATATAATTTTTGTTCGCTCCCGTGTCGATCAAAAATTTCATCTCACCTTTCGAGGTTTGAATTATTATATAAGGTACAAAATTGTTATCGCTTTTTATATTTGTCGACGTGGCTCTTCTACCACGTGAAAATTTAACTCCTCGTCGATGAAGTAATCATCGTCTTCCGAGTTCAGAGCTGATTCCTCCAGCTGATTAGAGGTGTCGTACTCATCCTCGTAGTTTTTGCTGAATTCGCTTTCTTGTTTTGGTTTGGTTTCGTGGTTGTTCACCTCCGTACGGGACTTTGCGGTTTTCATTGAAACGTCGTCGTCCACCGGTGGACCTCTAGGGGTTTTAAATTTCCCTGATCCGTTCGGTTTCGCGTTGAACGTGTTACCGTGCTTGTTGTTGCTGTTGTTGTTGTTGTTCGTGTAGTTGGGTTTTGTATTCGTCTGATTACCGTTGTTGGAATTTGAAAACGGTTTTAAATTGAATGAATTGTTAGAGGTTGAACTGGAATGTTTGTTAAATTTTTGCCTGTACGCGGCATTCGCGTATTGCGTTGTTATAGCGTAGGCTTCTTCCAATGTTTTTGGTCGATAGCTCCTCACATGCATAGACAATTCGTCTGTGAGGCCATCTATGAATCTAGTAAGTGTCATCAAGCTTACTAAATTGTTTATTGCCTTAGTTGCATTCTGATAATCTTCCATCGTCGCCGCTGTCGATTTGATAGCGGTGTCGATGGTTTTGATTTTATTATAATACTCAGGAATTGTCTTTTTCCCTTGTGTTATGTAAAATAATGATTGGATGTGTGACGTAAGGTCACGTCTATCCCCGTAGGAATTCAAAATCACCTCTTTAATTTCTAGCCAGCTGTTCGGGTTGCCAGCAGCGATCAAAATCTCTTTGGCTTCGCCCGTAATTTTGTTTTTCACTGCCCTGACTAATTGGCTATACACTGGTTCATCTCGGTATCTTCTAAAAAGTTCGAGAGTATTTTCCGCGTCTTCCAGCCATGCATGGGTTTTTTTTTTATTTCCACTAAATGTTGTTAGATTTTTGATTGGGTCTGGAGTCCTGAATTGCATAAAAGGATCATCCGCCTTCTCTTTTAAATTTCTGAGTTGTTCAATCAACTCATTTTGGTTCTGGGTTAAACTTCTTATGTGCTGAAGTAAACCCTCAATTGTGATTGCCGGTTGTGGGGCTGGTTGAGGAGCTGGTTGTGGCTCTTCTTCATAAAGTTCTGGGGCTGCGAGATCTGGTGAGATCATTAAGTCGCGCTCGGCCATTATAATAAATTAACTTCGTTTGCTTTGTATTGCGTATAGATTTGTTGTCAGTATTCACTTACACTGCACTTTCACGGTTAGTTGTTAGTTTTGTTTTTTCACTTTGTGATATTTCAGGTGTCCGCTTACCGCTGGTGGGGGCTCGCACCTCTGAATTAGTATGGTTTTGTTTGTGTTAATCTTAGAAAAATGATTGTGGTTACTTACAGGAAGATTACTGCTTTCATCTCCTGGAGTCTTGGTGTGAAGTGACGGATGGATGGGGTAGGTTTCCAAATGGCGGGATCGGTCCTCTGATATCCGCAAGTCCTTGATGTTCACTCAGGGGTTGTTCTTGCTGGGTGTATCAGTTGTCTGCCATAGACGTGGGCTGTTCCTCTTTGTAGAACTCGGTGACTGTGATACTAGATATTCACTCTGTTAACACTGTTCACTTTGTCTAACCACTTGGCCTTGCGACTGCGCCAATTATGCCGTGTTTTATCGCGGGAACTAAAAAATAACTTTATTACTACGATTAACACTTTAATGTCCGATCACTACTGAATTACACACAAGACTGAATTGAAAATTAAATCTAGAAAGCTTAAATAAACTAAATCCGCTGACTCGTCGTTCCTCCGGTGGTTCAATTCTGATGCAGCCTTTGTCCGCGTGGTTCGATCGAATCCTGCAGTCGTCATCGATTGTCAATTTATGGTTTCGTTGCTGGTTTGGTTCCTCCGCTTGTTGCTACGGGCCTCAGCTGGGTTTTTGTTGACGTCTCGGCTCCGGGTGCGCCTAGGCCGGTCGGTCGTGGTGTAACGTATATATATATATATATATATATATATATATATATATATATATATATATATATATATATATATATATATATATATATATATATAAATATATATATATATATATATATATATATATATATATATATATATATATATATATATATATATATATATATATATACATATATATATATATATATATATATATATATATATATATATATATATACATATATATATATATATATATATATATATATATATATATATATATATATATATATATATATATATATATATATATATATATGTATATATATATATATATATATATATATATATATATATATATATATATATATATATATATATATATATATATATATATATATATGTATATATATATATATATATATATATATATATATATATATATATATATATATATATATATATTTTTTTTTTTTTTTTTTTTTTTTTTTTTTTTTTTTTGCTCACGGATCTGCCGCCTCCTTTGCCGCTCTAATTATTAAAAGGTGAATAATTAGCACGATTGCGATTCGCCCAATGTAGTGTCCGAGGTCACTTATGTGTTTTAATATGTGTCCCTCCGTCGTTCTCTACTATCGTCAATATCTTTTGAATGGTTAATGTTTGATAATTAAATTTTTTTTCTATTTTATTTCTATTTTTATTTCTATTTAAGCAGTAAATGTGGAGCTGACGATTTAAAAATGTACTAACTGGGGAAATAGTTATTTAGAAATTTACGAAAAATATAGTCCAGCAGGTGGGACTCGAACCCACAACTTCTAATCTGCGGTCAGATGCGTTTCCGATTACACCACCGCAAGACGTATTAGTCGGCCTTTCTAAATAGCTATTTTGTATCGCTTGTACACTTTATCGCACGTCATCATTTACTCAGTAAATTTCTAAATAACTATTTCCCCAGTTAGTACATTTTTCAATCGTCAGCTCCACATTTACTGCTTAAAATAGAAATAAAAATAGCTTGACTTGCATTATAGTCATTAAAAATAAGAAAGATAAATATTTCATAGCGGACCAACACGTCAAGATGTTGCCGTTGGTAGAGACGGCAACAGACTGGCGCTTTTCGATCTCTTACTGATGCAGTAAACCCCACTGCGACGTGAGAGTTACGAAACAAAAGCCAGCCACCAAACAATACTCTCTACTGAGTAAATGATGACGTGCGATAAAGTGTACAAGCGATACAAAATAGCTATTTAGAAAGGCCGACTAATACGTCTTGCGGTGGTGTAATCGGAAACGCATCTGACCGGAGATTAGAAGTTGTGGGTTCGAGTCCCACCTGCTGGACTATATTGAAGTAGAATACTTCTCTCAGGAAGTTCGGCTACATAGGGATGTGAAATGAAAATCTAAAACGGAAAAAAGTGAAAAATATGTCCAATTTCAAATGCTAATAAATCGGTTAGTATTTGATGGATTTCCTTCGTTCTTGCAGCAATAGATTGGAAAATCTTCTAAGATTCTTCCTAAAATAAGATAATTGTAATTTTATTATTCACACTATTGTACTATTGAAAATAGTTAAACCTTGTCAAAACGAAAAATTCGACCTCTGATTGGTCGTTATATGCTTGCTTCCCAAGCACGGTCGACAGGATCATATACCTTGCAATTGAAAACATGCTATTTGGCCTGTATAAGAGCCTGTTTCAGCCGGAGCCGCTCATAATAGTTCTAGACAGCAACAACAGCAGTCGTCCTTTCTTAGCAGCAGCACTAGCCCTGTGGTTGGTCACCACGTCTCAGCAGCAGCGCGGTTTTTCTCAGCGTGTGTCGCCAGACAGCCATTATTCCCCCCGTGTTGGGGCAGCATGAAGATCGCCATCAGGAAATCCAATTTTGGAAATCAAAATGCCTTTTTCAAGGCGAATAAACAAGTCATTGAAAGTTAATAATTTTTGTCAACGAAAGCAAGCATTCTGTGTTGCATCCTAGCAATTTAAATTTGTCGCACCCGTCTAATTTACTGAATGTGAAATAGCTCCCACAGTGCATGTTGTCCGTGTATCTTGATTCCCCCAACGTTAGGGCAGCTCAAAGGTTGTAATTAGCAACCGATTTTGAACCGCAAAATGCTTTTTTTTCAAGGCAAATAAAAAAATAATTGAAGGATATTAATTTTCTGGCATCAACGAAAGCAGACATTCTGTGCGGGATGCAAATTCTGTTGTAGTTGTCTAATTTTTACTTTTACTTTATTTAGTAAACCCCCCACTGTAGGGGCAGCGCAAAGGCTGCGATCAGCATAACCAACTTTGAATAACAAACTGCCCTGTTAGACCGCATTCACAAAGACAGTTAGTTCGACTATGCAGAGCTAATATGAAGTCGATTCAATCAATCAGCAGTAACAGAATTTCGTCGTTTCCCAGTTGCCAAGTTGCAACATGATGCAACACGCAACAGTGA
The DNA here is from genome assembly GCF_029784165.1 of Wyeomyia smithii. Taxonomy (NCBI): domain Eukaryota; kingdom Metazoa; phylum Arthropoda; class Insecta; order Diptera; family Culicidae; genus Wyeomyia; species Wyeomyia smithii. Next base: position 137,210,085 of record NC_073695.1, read on the forward strand.
GCAAACGAAATCGCTTGATGTTACAAACCGCAATAAGATACGGGTTAAAACCGTTGCGTGTGTGAGAGCACCATCGGTGTTTATTCGCTGGATACAAAAATCAAATGCGTATTGTGGAATAATTTGTCTGAAGAACATTAGGGAATGGAACAACTGAACTGATAGAGCGTGGCCTATTACGTAGCACCCTTCGGCTATAAAAGAGTGTTTCTGAAAAAACTAGCTACATTCATTAGTCGGAAGGTGAGCTGGATGGACCGTCTACAACGTTGACAGCAGCAGCAGCAGATATCAGCACTCAGCGGTAACAGAATATATCAGCGGGTTGCGCCTGTGGCTGCTTTCAAATTTAACAAATCACTTGCCCTGTGGTTGGTCACCACGTCTCAGGCCTCTGCCTGAGAACGAACGCCAACGCGAGCGATCGGGCGAGATTTTTGCCGTACATCAGTCGGCACTTCCTCTAATGGAAAAGTTGGATCATTTTGTTCAGAAGAATATTACTGTCGGTAATATTACAGAGCTGTGATTGCATTATATCCGATATGGAATTGAACAATTGTTCTTTTGAGGACAAATAAAACACTTAATTTGAAGAGTTAATAGTTTTGGGTACCAGTAGCAGTATGGTAACAGCCTCAGCGGTAGGTGCAGCCGGTACTTCCATGAGGCGGATGTTATAAGGAAGTAAATGGAAGCGGCATGGCGAAACAGTTCGGGTGTGCTTAGACGCGCGTCATTTTTCGTTGTTGATATTATTCCCCACATGGAACGAAGCGCTTTTGTATGATAGCGGCGGTATTAGCGGTAGATGCATTTTCCAACACTTACGCCACTAAAGCCGTGTCTAATTTTCAATGTGAAAACACCTTTCTATTGGTGTTGGCCGTGCACATTAGGCCTCTGCCAGGCTAAACGCGAAAAGCGGCGTGAACCGTTTCGCCCGGTCGTAAGTTAATGTGCAGCCGTAAGTAGAGCTGTGTAAAAGTATTCTACTTCAACCTCGCGGTCGTGGCTTTGCACACAACCCTCCTGTGATTTTTTTCGTAAATTTCTAAATAACTATTTCCCCAGTTAGTACATTTTTCAATCGTCAGCTCCACATTTACAGCTTAAAATAGAAATAAAAATAGCTTGACTTGCATTATAGTCATTAAAAATAAGAAAGATAATTTTTTTTTCTCCGTTCAAAATTGCAATAGATGTTAACTCATAATTTTCTTTACCGCGTCCAACGATATATCACTCATTCAATTGATGGCTATTCAATTCGAATAGACTTTTCCCCGTTATAATTTCAGCTGCTTCTGACGTACCACGATTATTATGAGCTATATTATTTAAATTTAAATTTCTCTTATTTCCTAAAAAAACCTCACTCATCCGAATATCCTTGGTATGAAGTCGGCCATCGTTGTAGACATCTCACCTTTAATTCTTTACGTGACTTCGGCACCTCCTTAACACGATAAGAAAAACTGTAATTGTTCACTATTTTATCAAACAGACCCCTTTCTTAGACAGAACCGTAAACCGTTTTCGCATTCAACTAACGAAACACCGATCAGCGTTAATACAAATTGTTCAAACCACTCGATACCTTTTGACACGATTTTCTTTCTAGAGAAAAAAAAAACGAAACTAATTCGTCCAACTTTTGCTCTCGTAGGAGTTCAATCACTTATAGTCACTATGTTCTTTCTGGCGCTTTTAAAGAACTCCCACTCATTCGATGCACTGCAATACTACATTCAATTCCGGAGATTATTAGTCTTAAACTGAATCGATATCCACTGTTACTTCTGGTCACTTTCAACCAACACTTCCGCGTGAAATAGTTGCACTCGATCTGATTAATTTTTAAGTTTTTTTTTAGCCTCCACTTAACTTTACCCGAATGGCGTTGGTTATTCTTTAGTCTAATACCAAATGTGTCCTTTAGGGTTCTTTTCCTGAACCGGCTGTCACTCGTTTATCACTTTGAACTTTATACTTTATACTATTTTAAAACTTCGGACTGATTAACTGGCGCGAGTTTCTTTGTCACCACCGTAACTGTCACCACTAATGTAGAGCTGGGGCTCTAGCAGGACCTAATCGCGAACGCGGCGAAGCCGCCAATTCAACACGGATCCCAGACAACACAAGAAAATGGGCGAGAGCTAACCAGATATCAGTCATCGATCTGGTTTAGCTCAAACTAATCGAGACAGCATCGGTTACGCATCAGAAAACTTCCTAAGAAAACTTCATGGGGAGATTGCCAATCGACGTAAAATCATCAACGGAAATCAAGGGGACAATATTCTGGCCGACCCCATTTGAATTGCAAAATTCATGTTTGCATTACACATCAAACAAACGGAAAAACAGGTGGAAACATTGCAAGCAAAACAATGCGAGGTACATCACCCCGAGACAAAAGTAGGTCAAGCCAACGAAATCAGCTGACACCCTACTGCCCCAAAGAGTTGACCGGCCAAGCTTTGAATTTACGCCAAGTAAGGATTACCTAAAGTTACTGAACCCCGTAATAATATAGCAGGGGCAACCCAACGTTAAATAGCTTCAACCAGGCACCCAGCTGCAGCGCAGTATGGAGGGTGCGCAAGTAGGAAAACAAATGCGACAGGCGCAGGGCGGAACCCCCGCCAAAAAAAGAATTCACACAAACACAAACACGAACGCGGCGGACCGGGCGAGCCTCCACCGCCGGACACTCCCACCAGGTCCAAATACGGCAATCAAGCAGCGAGCACCAGTACGCAGCAGCAGCACGCAGCCGATTTGAGATTTAGGGGGCCCGAATAAGTGTATGAAATATGTTGTGCAGAACAGGAAAGGAAAGAAAAGAAGAAATATTATGTAAATAAGACGCACCAAAAAGCCAACATAACTAGGCATTAGGCCGTTATCTCATCGCGATAACAACCACCTCGGGAGAGTGCGGAAATGTGACGCAACACCTCGCGAATTTCCCAATGTTTCGTCACGATGCATGAGAATTTATCCTTTCTCTGAATTTTAGTTAAACCAAGTAAAAAGTAAACTAGAGCATTAGCTTGCTACCGGGTTTACTTAACACGCAACACCTTTCAATAACAGAACATTCTAGAAAAACGACAAAGAAAACATCCTTATTATGATACCTCCAGAACAGTAACCAAACATCCTATTTATGAGTCGCCAACTGACCGGTGGCTTAAGAAATGTAAATATCCTAACGATCATGCCACACCATGTATACCGTTTCAATTTAACTATAAGCAAAACAGAAGCCGGAGGCACCGCGTCACTCACGGTTACCCTTAGGCGCTCACGGTTGCGCGCGGTACCGAGAGCTTGCGCGCTCCCGGATACCCAAAGTAGCGCACAAACAAAATACCGTACGCTCTCGCACGTGCTCCGATGCACGCACTCCATAGCGCTCGCGGCATATAATCATATGTACTAAAGTTCAACTGGAAAATGAAACAGGGGTAGAAAGTACTATAGGTTAGAATAGATCTGTTGGATAGGTGCTAACTCAAGATCGGAGGAGAAGTGCCTCTCCGCTCTGAGTAACACAGGGTCGTATTTAAGAAAAAAATGCAAGTTTAATAAACCAATCATTTTCTATCATCCAAAAGACTTGATTCCGCGAATGTTCGTGTACAGGATTCATCCGAAATAGGTCTTGGTAGAGCCCCAGCTCTACATTAGTGGCAGTTGCGCCGAATCAGGTAGAGACGATTTTGAAAGAATTTCACGACGCGTCCTTGGGAGGACACGTCGGGGCGCGTCGTATGCGCCAAAGAATCGGCACATTATTTACATGGCCTAATATGAGGCGCGATATCGAGAACTATGTTCGACAGTATGATTCCTGCCAAAAGAACAAAATTGGAAGATCAAACAGGATACCGATGCAGATCACCACGACCGCATCGGAGTCTTTTGAAAAATTATACATGGATATCGTGGTGTTACCCGAATCCGATATGGGGAACTGTTATGGTCTAGTCATGCAGGATGACTTAACCAGATACCTAATTGTCGCTCCAATGGAGAATCAAGAAAGCCAGACGGTAGCCAAGACCTTCGTGGAAAATTATATTTGTAAACTCGGTGCCACGTTGGAACTAGTCACAGACAACGGCGCAAATTTTATGAGTGCACTGATGAAGGATGTGTGCAAAATTCTGAAAATTAAGAAAATTACCAGTAGCCCGTATCACCCACAGGCTAACTTGGTGGAGAGGTCGAATCGTGAGTTGAAGACCTACTTAAGACAGTTTATCGGCGGAAAACCGCACACGTGGGATACATTACTCCCTTTCTTTATGTTTGAGTACAACACTGCTGTTAACTCATCTACGGGGTGTACACCGTTCGAGTTATATATGAAGCCATATGAAGTGGTGGATATCCCTAGCAGGATTACAACTGTGATAAAAAATAGCACCAAACTTGAAAAAGTTCATGAAAATCGCTTAAAGAAGTATCATGAATGAAATAACGCTTACCGGCACGAGCCCGTGTAACGTGCCGGGAGCGCCATATGAGCGTGGCAGCAGCGCCGCGGGCAAACGAAAAACGCAACCATCGTTTTGCGCTTGGATAGGGTCAACGAAGCTATGTATATACCGCACATTGTATATACGGTAGCGGCTGGATGCTGCGTCATAGATATAAAAATGTAGGGCGTAAGGAATAATTATTCACAGAAACTTAAAGTAATAGCATAATAAGCGGTAAACAAACAAAACTAATGAAAAAAAGCAAATTATTATATGATCTAAGTAGGTGAGGTTATTCACAAATATACGGAGAAAGCTCAGGACAGAGCAGAAGAGGTCGTGTATCAAAAGTTTTTGCACTAGAAGGCCGCAAACGGTCCCAGAAGTGGACATCTTCGTTAGGCAGGACCGCGGCAGGCGCCTCATCATGACCTGCGCTTGGAGCCAAGGGCTCGCTCCAGCGTACCAATTAACCAGTAACAACTCCTGGGCGGCATAAATCATCGTGACTCTGAAAAAAATGAGACAGAGAAAAAAACGTATTAGTTAAATAACAATGTCCTAAAAAAAGAAACAAATGTAGTAAAACGGAACTCACCTGAGTAAATGTACGAATGATTTTCAAAAACGCCGGCAACAATTTTGTATAGTCATTCCTATAAATTGCAGACTCGGCGATTCAGCATAAATGCATGCACTCGCGACGGGCGCACCAACTGGTGAAAGAATACACATGGAACAATTGCGCAATGATAAAATGACGTAGCCGTATAGCACACACGGAGGGCTATAATTTTATGGCGAATTCGAGAATGGGATGAAATGCTGTAAAAGGATAACGATGAAACGGGATGAAAATGATGGCATCCCGATTCTGGGATGGAGCAGAAGAATTTAAAAGAAAAAAGCCGGTTCAAAACAGGATAAAAAGACGAAGCAACGCAACTTTAACGGTAAAATAGAAGAAAAAAAAAATAGCGAACGAGAAAAATTAACAGTGACAAGGACATTATTCATAGAAATAGAGGGAGAGATTTCTTTGGAAAGGAGGCTGAACCAACCAAACGAAGAGAAAGACTATCGCGCTCTTGATTTTGACTACACTATTAGTGAATAAGATTATCGTAAGTATGACGGTATAAACAAAATGACAAGATGATGACGATGATGAGATTATGAAAATGAGATAAAAAGTACAGCGAGAAATTTTGTGGTATTAAGATGACGAAAATAAGACACAAAGAAAATGAGATGAAAGAACCTATTATGAAAGATTTATTGTGAGTAATTATGATGAAAAGGTGGTTATCGGATAGGAGAGTTAGACCGGTACTCAGAAAAAAAAACAGATCATGTAAGACGATTATTTGATACGAAGGTTGAACCGAGATCCAATGACGAGACAGATTAAGAAAAAGTCATTTAAGACAAGAAAAGATAAAACGAGATAACGAATGACCAATAAAATTAAAAAACAAGAGATGTCATATTGTAAATCGGATATGAGCGCATTTTTTTAGCGAAATGACGAATTTATTAAACAAACGAGTATATGCACATTCGTATTTTGAGAAAACGGAAGGATTATTTACGAAACGAAGTCGCGCAGAATTGTAAATCCGATAATAAGAGGAAAATTTGTAATGACGAACAGATTAAGCTACACGACGGTAAGAGTTATGAAATGAAACAAAACAAAAAAAAAATACCTCTCCATATACTTCTTATATACTTTGACGATAGATTTGAAATTCAAAAAAAAAATATTGCTTATTGTACACTTTAGTAGGGGAAGAGAAAGTATGTTAACCGAAATAAAAAGAATACGGGCATAGATTATAAGTAGAAGCGTAGAACAGAAAATAAAATATTAGAAGCCCGTACGCGAGTGAATTAATTTTAAACAGCACGTGAGAAAAAAGCACCAAAACAAAAAAGAATTGATGAAATCTATACATATATATAAAACTGCAGCTCTGTCTGTCTGTCTATCTGTCTGTCTGCTCCATATAGGCTTGGAAACTACTGAACCGATCGGCGTGAAATTTTGTATATAGGGGTTTTAGGGGCCGAGAAAGGTGACTAAGATAGTTCGAGACCCCTCCCTCTTCTGGAAGGGAGGGGTCCCATACAAATGAAACACAAATTCATTCACATCTCGAAAACTAACCAAGCAAATGGAACCAAATTTGGCATGTGGATGTTTTTAGAGGTTACAAATATATCCATAATGGTTTGACACCCCTCCCTTTCCTGGAAGGGTAGGGTCCCATACAAATGAAACACAAATTCATGCACATCTCGAAAACTAACAAAGCAAATGAAACCAAATTTGGCAGGTGGATGTTTTTAGGGGTAGCAAATATATCCATAATGGTTTGACATCCCTCCCTCTTCTGAAAGGGAGGGGTCCCATACAAATGAAACACAAATTCGTGCACATCTCGAAAACTAACCAAGTAAATGGAACCAAAGTGGGCAGGTGGATGTTTTTAGGGGTATCAAATATATCCATAACAGTTTGACGCCCCTCCTCCTTTTAAAAGGGAGGGGTCCCATACAAAAGAAACACAAATTTCGCACAGCTCGAGAACCAATCCACCAAATAGAATCAAATTTGGCATGCAAATGTAAATCTCGAGAAATAATCAAGCAAATGGAACCAAATTTGATATGTTGAAGTTTTTGAGAGCAAGAAAAATTTTCGACTCCAGACGCCATTGTTAAATTTGAGATGGAAACTTCCGTAAAATATTTCCAAATATCATTTTCAAATTCAAGATGGTGACATCCGGTTTCTGAAAAACAGCGGGATATGACCAAATACCACCCAATATGGGTATTTGCGAAATCGTGATGATGCATTGAAACCACAAATCGACCTCAGACAACATTTTGAGTTGTAAAATGGCAACTTTTGGTGACTGGAAAACTGCCGAAAATTACCCAAAAATAACCAAATATGGGTGTTTCTTTAACCAGAATGATGCTCAGGGGCCAGAAATTGTCACAAAATGCCATTTTGAAATACAAGATGGCGATTTACGGTTTCTGGAAAATAGCCGAAAATGACCAAACACCACCCAATATGAGTGTTTCTCTAACCAGAATGACGCTCAGAGACCAGAAATTGTCTCCAAATGCCATTGTGAAATACAATGTGGCGACTTCCGGTTCCTAAACTTCGGTGGTTTCTTCAACCAGAATGACGCTCAGAAGCCAGAAATCGTCTCCAAATACCATTTTGAAATCCAAGATGGCGACTTCCGCTTTCTGAAAAACAGCCAAAAATGGCCGATTTCCATCCAATATGAGATGATTAGATACCAGAATGATACACAGGAGCTGGAATCGACCACAGACACCATTTTGAATTCTGGTTTCTGGAAAACAGCCGAAAATGACTAAATAACACCTATTAAGGGTGTTTCTTTAACCAGAATAACGTTCAGAGGTCAGAAATTGTCTCCGAATGCCATTTTAAAATCCAGGATGGTTACTTCCGGTTTCTGAAAAAAGCCTAAAGTGACCAAATACCACCCAATATGAGCGTTTCTTTAACCAGAATGATGCTTAAAGCTAAAAATTGACCTCAGACACCATTTTGAATTGAAAGATGGCAACTTCTGGGGAACAGCCGAATACTACTACATATGAATATTTCCGTAATCGAAATGATGTATAGAAGCCAAGCATTGACTCTGGACACCATCTTGAATTCGAAGATGACCACTTTCAGTTTCTGAAAAACAACGAAAATAACTGAATACCACCCAATATGAGTATTCCGGAATAGAGGTGATGTACTAAAGGCAAAAGACGAGGATGTTGTCATTCCGATAGAACCATACGGTATCATCCGCATAAAACAGTCGACATCCGGGTGGCAATAAGAGAGAAGCGTCGTTTATAAAGATAGCGAAGAGCAGCGGGCCCAAGTTTACTTTGAGGAACTCCTGAAACGTTTGAAAAACACCTCGAAACAGCTGAACCTATTATCACGCATACACTTCGACTAGTCAAGTAAGATTTGAACCAGCGTACGGATTCTAATTGGACACCAAGTCGTTCAAGTTTACTAAGCAGTATCTCGTGGTCTACCCGATCAAACGCTGCTTTCAGATCTAGGTAAATTGCATCGGTTTGTAACCTAGAATCCATGCTTTGCAAACAGCGAGAAACAAACTGCATAAGATTAGTGGCTATAGATCGTTGAGGGAAAACCCCGTACTGGTCGGCGTCAATATAGTGTTTAGAGCTGGCAAAAAAAGCGTCGTTTATAATAATCTTAAACAACTTTGAGCAAGCACACAGAGATGTGATCCCTCAGTAATTGGAAATGTCACGTTTGTTTCCTTTTTTGTAGATGGGAAAAAGATATGAAAATTTCCATCGGTCAGGGAATGTACACTGCTGCACGGACAAATTGAAGAGCATCGCGATCAGAGTACTAAGAACTTCTCCACATCGCTTCAAAACCGCCGAATGGATACCATCCGGACCAACAGCGTATGAACTTTTTTTTTTTTTTAAAGGGGGGGATTTGTTAGTAGCTTTAGTATTTATGATAAATATTAGTAAATAATGAGTATGTGTGTCCAATCACAAATGGTGACTTCTCAACACTGTTAGAAATTTGTAATTTTAATTGTTAGGATTTGTTTGCTTTCGCAATTAGGACTTATCATTCGTAGGGATTTAAACCTACTTGTCAGAAAAGGGGAAGTAAACTTATAACTAACTTAATTGCTAACTTATTGGCTATAAAGAGAGCTTATCGTAGCAATTGAGGATTGCAACGATTTTTGTCGAAAACTGTTAATAAGTTTATTTGACATAGCTTCTAATGGTTCAACACCAGTAAGTCTATGTAATTTGAGTGTACCAAACCAAGGAGGACGCTTCAAAATCATTTTCAGAATTTTCTTCTGAATCCTTTGGAGTGTTTTCTTCCTTGTTGAACAGCAACCAGATCGGTACAGCATAAAGCATTGCTGGTCTAAAAATTTGTTTGTAAGTCAAAAGTTTGTTCTTTAAACAAAGTTTAGAATTCCTGTTAATGAGAGGATATGAACATCTCGTATATTTGATGCACTTGGCTTGTATACTTTCAATGTGCTCTTTGAAAATAAGTTTTTTATCGTAAATTAGTCCCAAGTACTTAACCTTGTCAGACCAACTTAAAATAACCCCATTCATCTTGACAACGTGATTATTGTTTGGCTTGAGGAAAGAAGCCCTAGGCTTATGCGGAAAAATTATCATTTGAGTTTTAGAAGCATTGGGGGAGATTTTCAACTTTTGCAAGTAGGAAGAAAAAATATCTAAACTTTTCTGCAATCGACTGCATATGACACGAAGACTTTTTCCTTTTACGGAAATGCTTGTGTCATCGCAGAACAATGACTTTGTGCATCCTGGAGGCAAATCGGGAAGATCTGAAGTGAATATGTTGTACAGGACTGGGCCCAAGACAGAACCTTGAGGCACACCTGCTCTGACAGGAAATCTATCAGATTTTGAATTCTGATAGACGACCTGCAGAGTTCGATCAGATAATTTTTTAAGATTTTGATTAGGAAAATTGGAAAATTAAATGTTTGCAATTTCGCAATCAAACCTTTATGCCAAACACTGTCGAATGCTTTTCCTATGCCTAAAAGAGCAGCTCCAGTGGAATAACCTTAAGATTTTTTAGCTCGTATCATATTACTTTACGAACTAATTTCATTTTTTGTCATATTGACTTACATTTTAAGTTTAGTAAAGCGGGCAATGTATGTCGTTTCGCGGGAATGCGAAGATGAACGGGAATAGAAGGTGTGACTAGAATTAGAAATTTTTTTCCCTCGTCCAGACGGGAAAATTTTTTTTTTCTAATTCTAGTCACACCTTCTATTCCCGTTCATCTTCGCATTCCCGCGAAACTACATACATTGCCCGCTTTCGTATCATATTAGTAACTCTGAGCAATTGATGAGTAGTGGAATGCCCATGTCGAAATCCAAACTGTTCATTTGCAAAAATTGAATTTTCGTTGATGTGTGACATCATTCTGTTAAGAATAATTCTGTCAAACAGTTTACTTATTGAAGAAAGCAAACTGATTGGTCGATAACTTGAAACTTCAGCTGGGTTCTTATCCGGTTTTAAAATTGGAGTAATTTTTGCATTTTTCCATAATTTGGGAATATATGCCATTTTGAAGCAGCAATTGAAAATTTTCACTAAAAATTCCATTGTGCTCTCAGGGAGATGTTTGATTAATATATTAGAGATTCCATCGTCACCAGGTGCTTTCATATTTTTGAAATTTTTAATAATTGATTTAATCTCATTCAAGTTAGTTTCAATTATTTCTGTAGGTAAAAAAATTTGGGAAGGAATAAAATTAAATTGATGTGTGACTTCATTTTCGATTGGACTCACAAAATTCAAATTTGAGTTATGAACACTCTCGCACTGCTGGGCAAGTCTTTGAGCCTTTTGTTCATTGGATACAAGAAAACGTTCACCATCTTTTAAAACTGGAATGGGCGTTGAAGGTTTCTTAAGAATCTTCGACAGCTTCCAAAAGGGTTTTGAATATGGTTTCAATTTTTCAACTTTAGTCTCAAAATTTTGATTTCTCAGAAGAGTAAATCTATGTTTTATCTCTTTCTGTAAATCTTTATAAATAGTTTTAAAAACAGGGTCACGAGAACGTTGATATTGACGTCTGCGGACATTTTTCAAACGAATTAGAAGTTGAAGATTTTCGTCAATTATTTGTGAATTAAATTTCACTTGAGCCTTTGAAACAGAATAATTCCTGGCATCAATAATTTCACATTTCAATGATTCTAAAGCGGAATCAATATTCACTTCGTTTTGCAAATCAAGCTCATTATTGAAATTTCTCTCAATATGAGTTTTGTATCTTTCCCAATTAGCCTTGTTATAATTAAAAACAGAGCTCATAGGGTTTGATTCATGTGATAAAGAAAAAGTTATTGGAAGATGGTCAGAATCAAAGTCAGCATGTGTGATCAAATCACTACATACATGACTTTGATCTGTTAGCACTAAATCAATTGTTGAAGGGTTTCTTACAGAAGAAAAGCAAGTAGGACTATTCGGAGACAAAATAGAATAGTATCCTGAAGAACAATCGTTGAAAAAAATTTTGCCATTGGAATTACTTTGAGAATTATTCCATGACCGATGTTTAGCGTTAAAATCACCGATTATAAAAAATTTCGAACGATTTCTGGTGAGTTTTTGTAAATCACCTTTAAAATAATTTTTGTGCTCGCGTGTGCATTGGAATAATAATATGCTGCGGCAATAAATAAAATCCCAAGTTCAGTTTGAACTTCAATTCCCAAAGTTTCAATAACTTCCGTCTCAAGATGGGGAAGAGCACGATGTTTGATTCGGCGATGAATAACAATTGCAACTCCACCGCCGGAACCCTGAATCCTATCATATCTATGAACCACGTAATTGGGATCATATTTTTATTTAATGTTAGGTTTCAAAAATGTTTCAGTGATAATTGCGATATGCACATTATTTACTGTCAAAAAATTAAAAAGCTCATTCTCATTGCCCTTCAATGAGCGAGCATTCCAATTTAAAATTTTGATTGTTTTATTCAAAATCATTGCTAAATTTTAAATTAGAAACAATTTTAATTGTAAAATTTGTACCTATTTGGATGGCTTCAAACATTGATTTTGCCTGCAACATGGCGTTCATAAGATCGAACATTGCTTGTTGCAGAAATGAAAGTTTACCTGCCGTGATAGGCCCCAGGCAGTTGACATTAGAAAAAATATTTTCGGTAGTAATATTAGCTGGGGTAATAGGTGTACAATTATTTTATAGCGTGTTTTGCTTACCCATATTAACGGTCATTTTCGAACTACCAACATTAGGCGGTAGAATGTTCGAACTACCTGTAACCTGTGCATATGTTAAACGGAGTTGAGAAAGTGGGTGGTACTGGTACGCTTGGATAATTTTGTTTTGAAGTTTGTTTTGAATTTTGTTTACCTTGCCTTGCCTTAACAATTGCTAAACGGGCTGGGCATTGATAAAAATTCGACATATGGTTGCCGTTACAATTCGCACAGCGAAAATTTTTACTCTCTTTCACAGGACATGTGTCCTTTTTTTGAGAAGAGTCTCCACAAATGAACAAACAAATGGTTTGATCGTTGGTGAGACCTTTCAATACGACCTTGAACGGCTTGGCGCTCTTAGTGTCATATGTAAAAAATTTATACATCTTTTCAGTTAAATACTGAATAAGACAATTCCAATCTTTCAATGTCTGGGCCAGTAAACGGCATTCGCCTCTTCGGCCAATTTGATAAGTAACTTTGACGTCGGAGAGAAACGTAGTAAGTTCTCTTTTAAAAATATTAAATTCAGAAGCAATAGTTACCACAATAGGTGGAACTTTCTCCTTTTTTACAGAAATTTCACTTTGAATAGTTTTCCTTTCCAACATTCCAATTTCGCCGGCTTCTTGCTCAGACAGAATATCATATAAATTTTTACTGCATAAGCTAGTTTCAGAACGAGATGCCTCTCTTTTCCACCCCGTAGCGATGCGTGGTTTCTTTTTTCGTCCTGCCATTTCAGGTGATACGAAAAAAGTTCAAAAATAATATCAAATTGCAAGTATTGAGAAAGAAAGAAATAGGTAGTCTTGAGAAAGACTGATGTAAGTTAACTTCCAGGTAATCTTTAAAAGACAAACTGACAAAACACAAAAGCTATAGGCAGGCAAAGACCAGTCCACAAGCAACCGAAAATACGTCTGATCTGTCGGGCAGCTCAAGACGCACTGAGCGTATGAACTTTTTAACTTATTCTAGGCAGCGACTACATCATCTGGACTGATGTGAGGTAATCTGAATGATAATACATCACGTGGTATTGCATTATTGGCTTCACGGACTTGTTCGGGGGACGCCACCGATTCGTTAAAAATTTACTGAAAATGCTCGGCAAACAGGTTGCATTTTTTTCATTCCGCGTCGAATACTCGACAGAAACGGACGTGCAATGTGGTCGTTCCATTACTCTCCGGTCCGTGTGTACGAATAGCAAAACAAAAGAGTATATGATTCGCGCTCAAGGCCAAACTAGATTGTGAGTTGTTTCGCTACGATTTTGTACCCGGCTCGCTACGTTGGTGCTGTATTAGTGCAAAAATACCGGCTGCAGTTTCGATCTGTTGAAACATTGTAACGATTACATTGTAAAAGATTAAGACATACGATAACGGTTAAACATTAAATCAAACATGTTACTTCGGTGGTCATGATGAGAGTGATTTGTATTTCTCGTCTTGACTTAAGCCTAGGCCCTGCTTAAGTCTATAATACAATTCAGGGAGGAGCCTGAACATGCATACATTAAAAGCAAGCATGCGCAGCCCTTAAACTACGCATACCGTAACCAATCAAAACATCGATCAATGCATTGCCCGCAATAGCGCACTTGCATGATCGAGATAGCTAGCGTCATCGGTGCGACAAGTGCATCCACAATGATTGAAAGAAAGTCATCAAAGCGGACCACGAAAAATGATCGCAATGATAGCTGAAAAATATTGGTGCATAATCGAATAGTGCGCGCGTCAGCATTAAACGCAGCGCTGCAAGAATCGTGTGAAATTATAATTTGGTTTGGTGCACTGGCGTGCACTTGAGGTTATTGCCGAACTGTGAATTGATGAGGATTGCGTCTATGGAAATTAATACTAAGAACAATCGATTTCGATTGTGGGAAACGGTTTGTTGGAATGTTGGCTTGGTATTAAGAAATCTGACTGTGGGAAAGTGTTTACGTAATGAAACTGGATATTTGGATTAAGTGTTTGGGACGGTTATAAAGTTTTGAGTTATAGACTCATAAACTTGGGAAATGGAAAATTGTTTATTTTCAGGATTATTTATGGGATCGTAAACTAGGAAAGGAAAGTTAGTGTAGTTTTTAATTATGCCACATCTCACCCCTTTTTAGTGAGCAACGAAATATCATGAAGTTGCTCATGCATGGAGAGAAAGATAAATTGAATTCAGCATGTTCAAATAATAAAAAAAAATGTTATACAAGAAATCGATAAAATGTGAAATATGTAATATAAATGTAAATATGGGAACTCTTTTTTTTGTAAATATAATTATAAATTTTCTGAAAATGTTATTTGTAAATGTATATATAAAATTTTGTAAATATATTGGATATAACATTTTGATATAATGTTTGAAAGATATATAATTGTTTGTTTCTTTTTTTTTTTTTTTTGATTATCTGTTAGTTATAACTATGCTTTGATAAGTCTGTTTTTATGTGTCTGAAATGTGTTTTTAGAATGTATATGTTCTATTATGCAATTTGGGTCTCCATTTTTATAACTTTAAATGGACCTGTATAAAATGGATCTAGTTTTTTTCTATTTTCATTGGTGATGTAAACTAAGTCGTTTATGCTAATGTTAATTGAGTTTGTGTTTAAATTTGAATTTTCTACCCTATTGATTTTGTCTTGAATGAGTTTCTGTCTAGCAATTTGATTTGATTTTTGAAGTTTGATTGTAATTCTTCATTGTATAAGTCAAAGTTGTATATTGGGTCAATTTTGTCAGTGTATTGTTCTTGTGGTAATCTAGCTTTAGTTCCGAAAACTAATCCATATGGTGTAAATCCATGATTACTATGGGGTGTTGTATTATAATTAAATGCGTAAAACTGTATCCAATCATCCCAATCAGACTGGTGCTCTGATATGAAGGATCGTAGATATTCGTTTAACCCGTAAAGACCCGGGACGGAACTTTTTTTTTAGAAAATGGTCGTTCTCAGCGATGCTGCGGCCGATTTGAGTAAACTCGGAATATTATTCAAGGGGAATAGTTGCTCTAAGTTATAGTAAGGGTGCCACCCCTCTGAACCCCTCCCAGTTTATGTGAGACCCAAATATGTCTGTGCCTTTTTTTATTTTTTCCTACTGATTGAACAAACGCATGGATTTATCATACGTATCAAATGTCCTTTGCATCAAATCATGTCGAGTAGATGAAATACGATTAACAAAAGTAAATTTTGAAGTTACCAAATTATTTCAGTGCAAAATCACATAACTACGTATTTTCATAGAAAGTCAAAAAAGATGTTCTACTGAGGGAGATTGTAGCTGTGTCCTTCAAGTTTTCTACTCTACATTTTTAGAATTAGGTCTTCTAAGTCTAAATATGTTAAAAGATTCATTCTAGCATATACAGATTTTGAGAAAAACAAGTTTGAATTCACTAAAGTACGAATTTTCATGGAAATTCGATTTTCTCAGTCTCTCACAGTAGGTTTCTATTTTGTTTTTCCATTTTTCAACTTTGCATTTTTAGAAAAAGGTCTCCTGAATTCAAATATGGCGAAAGATTTATTCTAGCATGAACAGATTTTGAGAAAAACAAGTTTGAATTCACTTAAGTACGAATTTTCATGGAAATTCGATTTTCTCAGTCTCTCACAGTAGGTTTCTATTTTGTTTTTCCATTTTTCAACTTTACATTTTTAGAAAAAGGTCTTCTGAATTCAAATATGGCGAAAGATTTATTCTAGCATGAACAGATTTTGAGAAAAACAAGTTTGAATTCACTAAAGTACGAATTTTCATGGAAATTCGATTTTCTCAGTCTCTCACAGTAGGTTTCTATTTTGTTTTTCCATTTTTCAACTTTGCATTTCTAGAAAAAGGTCTCCTGAATTCAAATATGGCGAAAGATTTATTCTAGCATGAACAGATTTTGAGAAAAACAAGTTTGAATTCACTGAAGTACGAATTTTCATGGAAATTCGATTTTCTCAGTCTCTCACAGTAGGTTTCTATTTTGTTTTTCCATTTTTCAACTTGACATTTTTAGAAAAAGGTCTCCTGAATTCAAATATGGCGAAAGATTTATTCTAGCATGAACAGATTTTGAGAAAAACAAGTTTGAATTCACTAAAGTACGAATTTTCATGGAAATTCGATTTTCTCAGTCTCTCACAGTAGGTTTCTATTTTGTTTTTCCATTTTTCAACTTTACATTTTTAGAAAAAGGTCTCCTGAATTCAAATATGGCGAAAGATTTATTCTAGCATGAACAGATTTTGAGAAAAACAAGTTTGAATTCACTAAAGTACGAATTTTCATGGAAATTCGGTTTTCTCAGTCTCTCACAGTAGGTTTCTATTTTGTTTTTCCATTTTTCAACTTTGCATTTCTAGAAAAAGGTCTCCTGAATTCAAATATGGCGAAAGATTTATTCTAGCATGAACAGATTTTGAGTGAAACATGGTTAAAACTATCAAAGTATGTACGTCTTAGACAAGTAATTATATCTGTATCTAACTAGATACCAGCAACTCGGTATCAAAGTTTTGGTTCATAGCATAGAGCAGAATTCGTATATTTATAAACCATACGGAATCTCGGGTTGGTTTAGAAATATACGAACTGAAAAAAAAAATTAAAGCCTTTCAAGTTTTAAAACAAAAAAAAGAGTCACGTGGCTTGTGATTAGTCTTTAGAGTAAATAAAGCGGACGATAGAGTTTTTTTTTGTTTTCTTGGACAATTTATACGGAGACTACGGTCGGAACTACGAATAACTAACCAAACCAACGAAGATAAAAAAAATCGATGTGAGCACTGGCACCGCAAAACGTTTGTGTTAGTGTGTACCTTAGTGTACCTTAGTCAGTACCTTAGTACCTTAGTGAGTTCAAACTCGTTTTTCTCAAA
Organism: Wyeomyia smithii; assembly: GCF_029784165.1. NCBI lineage: Eukaryota > Metazoa > Arthropoda > Insecta > Diptera > Culicidae > Wyeomyia > Wyeomyia smithii. The sequence goes on from NC_073695.1 coordinate 137,227,366, forward strand.
ATCAGTTCATGCTAGAATAAATCTTTCGCCATATTTGGATTCAGGAGACCTTTTATAAAAATGCAAAGTTAAAAAATGGAAAAATAAAACAAAAATCTACTAAGAGAGACTGAGAAAATCAAATTTACATGAAAATTCGTACTTTGGTGAATTCAAACTTGTTTTTCTCAAAATCTGTTCATGCTAGAATAAATCTTTCGCCATATTTGAATTCAGGAGACCTTTTTCCAAAAATGTAAAGTTGAAAAATGGAAAAACAAAATAGAAACCTACTGTGAGAGACTGAGAAAATCGAATTTCCATGAAAATTCGTACTTTAGTGAATTCAAACTTGTTTTTCTCAAAATCTGTTCATGCTAGAATAAATCTTTCGCCATATTCGAATTCAGGAGACCTTTTTCTAAAAATGTAAAGTTGAAAAATGGAAAAACAAAATAGAAACCTACTGTGAGAGACTGAGAAAATCGAATTTCCATGAAAATTCGTACTTTAGTGAATTCAAACTTGTTTTTCTCAAAATCTGTTCATGCCAGAATAAATCTTTCGCCATATTCGAATTCAGGAGACCTTTTTCTAAAAATGTAAAGTTGAAAAATGGAAAAACAAAATAGAAACCTACTGTGAGAGACTGAGAAAATCGAATTTCCATGAAAATTCGTACTTTAGTGAATTGAAACTTGTTTTTCTCAAAATCTGTATATGCTAGAATGAATCTTTTAACATATTTGGACTTAGAAGACCTAATTCTAAAAATGTAGAGTAGAAAACTTGAAGGACACAGCTACAATCTCCCTCAGTAGAACATCTTTTTTGACTTTCTATGAAAATACGTAGTTATGTGATTTTGCACTGAAATAATTTGGTAACTTCAAAATTTACTTTTGTTAATCGTATTTCATCTACTCGACATAATTTGATGCAAAGGACATTTGATACGTATGATAAATCCATGCGTTTGTTCAATCAGTAGGAAAAAATAAAAAAGGCACAGACATATTTGGGTCTCACATAAACTGGGAGGGGTTCAGAGGGGTGGCACCCTTACTAAAACTTAGAGCAACTATTCCCCTTGAATAATATTCCGAGTTTACTCAAATCGGCCGCAGCATCGCTGAGAACGACCATTTTCTAAAACAAAGTTCCGTCCCGGGTCTTTACGGGTTAACGTTATCACTTCATTGTTAAACAGTTAAAATTTCATGAAAGTTTCAAGGTCGAATTTTCACGAATAATGAACCAATCTCAGGCAAGCACGCCTGGCACAGACATCATGAGTAGATACTAACTTCCTGCTGTGATATCCTGTATAGCAGTGGCAAAAAATTTTTGACAGAATCTCCCCGTCCCAATAGGTCAACTAATATTTGCTTCTATGAGCCTAGACTATTTTGATGTCTTGAAGGTGAAGCTTTTTCGGAAAGTTCGTAACCAGCTCCACTATCAGACAGTTTTGCGTTCTGCTGTTAGAATGTTATTAATGATGTCTTGAAGAAAAACATGCTGGCACAGGCACCAGTACTGCACCGAGCACCGTTTGAATTGTCTTCTTCTTCTTGTTTCGTATAGTAGCAAATATCAGTATTCAATATGGTTATTTGGGTGCCGCAAAGACGCTGCGCCACTGGGGATAACAAAAATATGTATGTGTCGGTAGAGGCAGATAGCAGAGTATATAAATTTTGTGCATTGTACAGATGGAATGCGTTGTTTATATTTGAACTACTCTGTTTTCCTCAGATTTATTAAGTATTTAAAAGACACTAGAGAGCCAAAATGCTCCGTACAGATATTTGAAAAGGTTTTTTTTAAGGGGGAGATTTGTTAGTAGCTTAAGTATTTATGATAAATATTAGTAAGTAATGAGTATGTGTGTCCAATCACAAATGGTGACTTCTCAATACTGTTAGAAATTTGTAATTTTAATTGTAAGGATTTGTTTGCTTTCGCAATTAGGACTTATCGTTCGTAGGGATTTAAACCTACTGGTCAGAACAGGGGAAGTAAACTTATAACTAACTTAATTGCTAACTTATTGGCTATAAAGAGAGCTTATCGTAGTAATTGTGGATTGCAACGACAGGGTTGTTACAGTTGGCGCGGATTTCGCGTTTTTTGCGGATTTGGCGCGTTTTTACTACTCCATGGCGCGGATTTTGCGAAAAGCCTTGCAACCTTGCTTTCAATTACCTAAAAATCAGGATATCGACTGAGGGGCTGGCAGCACCCTTTCAAAGTTCAATGAAACATGGTGGGTGTGTAGTAGGGAGCCAATCACTTGTATGAGAAAAAAAAAATCAAAAACATTAAAGAAAAAAACCTAACAAAATATTTACCTGCTCGAAAAACACCCTGTGCAAAATTTCAGGTCAGTTGGATTCAAATTGGGTGGCGCAAAACAAAGGTAGACCTTCAAAAATTCGAAAAATCACAAAAATGATGATTTGTTTTCAATTGATACCAGATCTAGACGTTTTATGCATTTTTAAGCTATCTGACACCAAAATTTTTTTCGAAAACCGAAATTTCATGCAGCCAACCCCCCTTGGGTGAATTATAGGATTTTTAAAGGCCAAACTTCAATCGCTTTTTCGATTTTTCACTAGGTGTTTTTTCGGACAGGCGAAAATTTTGTATATGGTTTCCTAAAATTATTATTTTGGTTGGCATACTAGTGTGTAGACTTTTCTAGACTGAGCAACTTTGCATATAGTATTTTTTTTAAATTATCTAGACTTACATTTAAAAAGGACTGAAGTTTTTTTTCTAAATCGATATATCTGAATAATGACGAGAGAAAAAAAGTCGTCAAGGAATGACTTTGAGAAAGTTGCCTGAATTTCGATTTTAAAATGTTGAGAAAAATAAATAATTGATCGCAACTCTACAACATCAAAATTTTATCATAATCGTTATGTGCTCCACAATAAAACACCCTTACGTGCCCCCAAAATGGTCCTTCCGAAAAGATTCTACTTAGGCTTCACTAATAACATAACTCTTTGGATGTTATGTGGTGGCCCTGAATAGATTCAAAATGGCAAATGTGGTGGATTTACGGCCTATGAATGTCATCCCGGCTCCGAAAATACTCATATTGGGTGGTATTTGGCCATTTTTGGCTGATTTTCATGAACCAGAAGTTGCCACTTTAGATTTCAAAACGACGTCTGGGGTCGATTTCAGGTCATCCTGATTTTGGAAATACCCATAACCATATATATCACTTTTTAACGAGTTCTGAAATGTTTTTTGAATTTTTAGATAGACAATTGAGTTACCTGTAGATCTTCTGAACAAATCAAAATGGGTACTTTCAAGCGAAAAAGGCTTTCGAAAAAGAACTTTTTCATGACCAGAAATTCTTATGTGTTTTGCATCTGAACTCACATGCGTCTCATCGACGTCAGTAATGACAAGAATTAGGGAAAAGTTGTCAAGGGATGACGTATAGAAAACTGTCTGAAATTCATTGATCATTTATTGAAACTCTTCTGAACATTTCAACATGTTCACTCTTAAGAAAAAAAATTTTTTTCTAACAAAAACTTCTCTATTTGAAAATCTCGAATTTGTTCAAAATGCAAATTAGGTAACCTTTTCCAAATATTGACATCCTATGATTGAACAAGGCTCCACAGTTGCAGAGTATATGTTCAGCAGTTTCGGTTTCAAATTGGCAAAAACGACATTCTGTAGATCGAGTTTTTCCAATTTTGTTTAGGTGATACCTACTCGGGCAGTGACCGGTCAACAGACCCGTTAGTACCCGAAGATCTTTTTTATTCAGATTTAGTAAGATCCGAGCTTTCACAGCACTCGGTGTGATAAATCTTCTAGCTTGTCTGGATGTATCCGTGGCGTTTCAGCTTGATTCTACCGTGGACATTTCCCAAGTTCTAAATTCAGTCCTCAGAGCGCATTCTGGGACTCCGCAGAATGGTTCCGGACCAATAAAATTTGATGCTGAGCCTTCTCTTGCTAGGCTGTCGGCTTTTTCATTTCCTTCAATGCCGCAATGGCCAGGCACCCAGTATAGAGTAACTTCGTTCCTACTGGCCAATTGTCTTAAAGAAAGAAGGCATTCCCACACTAGCCTCGATTTACATGTGAAAGCTTTAAGTGCATTTAAAGCTGGACTGTCAGAAAATATGCAGATTTTCGCAAATCTGTAATTTCTTGTTAAACAGATATCCACACATTCATTAATAGCATGAATTTCTGCTTGAAATACCGTTGGACTGTGGCCCATTGGTATAGCTCTACTGATTCCAGGGCCAAACACCCCGGCTCTAGTATTTTCACCCATTTTTGATCCATCGGTGTAAAACACAACAGAACCTGGACGCAGACTCGGCCCTCCTGACTCCCATTCATAGCGGCTTGATTTAACTACTTTGAAGGGGATGTCATAGTTTGTCTTCGTTGTCATCCAATCTTCTATTGTTTTAACATAAGAATTCAGTCTGAACTCCTAAAGGATTCGTAAGTGTCCCACAAGGTCACCATCTGAGATCTCACTATAACGTTTAAATATCAGAGCAATTTTTGCAGCCTGCTGCTTCACATATTTGTGCAAAGGTAGCATACAAAGGAGGGCTTCCAAAGCAACTGATGGTGTGCTTTTCATTGCCCCAGTTATTGATATACAGGCAAGCCTCTGCAGTTTACCAAGCTTCGCTTGAGCGGTTACCTCATTAATTTTAGGCCACCATATAAGTGAAGCGTACCGTGCTGGATCGAAATCCGTACACCTAAGCACATGATAATCTTTGACGGTCAATATAAAATCAAGAAATCACATATAGTTTTAAACTGACATGTTTACTTGTAGGTCTACTTATATTTTATCACTATTTTCAAGCAAAATGAATAAAATCACTCTGAAACTCATGTTTAAATAGTACATGTTTTGAATCGAAATCCGTACACAGTTTTTTGCCTGAATCAAAACCCGTACACTTTTGAATCGAAATCCGCATACAGGCGATAAAGACTGGATCAAAGTCCCTACAGAAATGAATCAAAATCCGTATAGATATAGAAGTACATAAATGACATCTTTTATTTATAATTTATCTTTGAATTTACGAATAAATATATTTTGAGGATCAATTGGTTCAAAGAGTTTCACAAGAGTTTCAGTTTTCTAATATTTTATATCAACTGAAGTAGTGCAATTTCCGTAGCGTTTCGTTGCGGCACCGAAACGCCAGAACCTATCGAAGCTTCCCGGTATGACTTTCCCTTGCCTACCTGAGTCACAGCTCCTTCGAAATTGTTTGCCGTATATTTATACTTGTTTTCTTTCATTATATGCTGAAAACAAGAAGAAAGTTCAACAATATATGCATGATACACACGCTGTACGGATTTCGATTCAAGCAATTAACAAGGATCAAAATCCGTACGGCACAGTTTTTATTGAATAAATACAGTTTACACTATTTACCAGACAATATACAGCTCAAAAATGACAAAGACTTACCTTCTCCATCAATTTCAAAAAGATTCACAGAGTAAAACACTTATATCCCACTTGAAAAATGTTTTTACCTGAAAAACGTTTCCTTAGTAAATTTTCTAACGATACAACGAAATGACAACTGAAACCGATTCACGATTGATTTTTTATTTTTAATATTTTTATTTCATGGCCTACTGGCGCATAGTTTAATTTAACAGAAGGCCAACAGCACAACGAACATGTACATGTAACTATCATATGAATTTTCATTTTTATAATGCTTAAAACTGGAGAAAAACATCAAGGTGTACGGATTTCGATACTGTACGGGTTTCGATCCAGCACGGTATGTAATCTTCGGACGAACAATTGCCGAATAAATACAATGGACTGTCCCACGGCTCCGCTACAAACACAAAGGGCATTTGTACCCTTAGAAATAGTCTTGTCTAGATGAGAATTCTGAATCAGTTTTTTGTCTAAAGTTACTCCGAGGTATTTAACTTCTTCTGCAAACTGAATTTAAACACCATCTAGAATAGGCCGTTTTAAATTTAGCTTTATTCTTTTGGTAAAAGGTACTATAACAGTTTTGGAGGGATTACCATTCAAACCCTCTTCTCTACACCATTTTAAAGTAGATTTGAGCGCAGTTTGTAGCCGATTAGAGATCGTGTCATCGAACATCCCACGAACTATTTTGGTTACATCGTCTGCGTATCCAATTACTTCATATCCTAGTTCTGTTAGCCTTTTAAGGAGTTCGTCTACAACTAAGGACCACAATAAGGGTGAAAGTACTCCTTCTTGAGGACATCCCTTATTAGATCTGATATTTAGCGGCGCACCTCCAAGATCAGCAAAAATTTCTCGATCTCTTAGCATCGCCATTGTCCATTCAATAATACAGTTATCCAGGCCCTTTACTTCCATTGCGGAACGCATTGAGCTATAGGATGCATTATCGAATGCCCCCTCTATATCGAGAAAAGCAACCAGAGCTATTTATTTGGCTTGAAAGGACTTCTCGATTAACTAACGCTTGTAGCGCTGTTATTGTAGATTTACCTGATTGGTAAGCAAATTGGTTTTTGCTCAATTGAAACTTCACCAAGACTGTTGACTTGATAAAGTCGTCCAAAATTTTTTCCATTGTCTTTAATAGAACAGAGAAGAGACTGATGGCCCTAAAGGCTTTGAGAGTCGTTTTGTCTCTTTTCCCCACTTTAGGAATAAAGACAACTCGAACCTTTCTCCAGGCTTTTGGTATGTAACTCATGGTAACACTGGCTCTGAAGAGCTCAGCTAACTGTGGAATAAGAGCTTCTTTTCCCTGTTGGAGTAGTGCTGGGAAGATTTAATCTTTTCCAGCAGATTTGTAAGGTTGAAAAGAACTCAATGTCCATTCAACCCAACCAGGCGTGAAGATTTCACAGGCTTTAAGATAGACTTCAGTTGACCAAAAAAGTCCTGCCTCTTCTAAGTCCTGTACTTCACCGGATATGGGTGTTGACCCTGGAAAACGAGTTCTCATCATTACTTCCAGAGTTTCAGCGGAATCAACTGTAAAACTGCCGTCCTCTTTTCTTAGATTGCCAAGACCATTTGAATGATCTTTTGAAAGAATTTTGTGCAGCCTCGCAGCTGTTGGAGCGTTATTGATCTCTTCGCAGACCCGTCTCCAGTCCTGTCTTTTGGCACGCCTCAATTCTCTGTTGTATGTAGTCAGGGCTTTTTTGTAGTGATCCTAGTCTAAAGTGACTTTTGCTCGATTGAACAATTGTCTACATTTTTTCCTCAATTCTGCTAGTTTCTCATTCCACCAAGGAACATCTCTGCTAGATGATCTATGTTGAACAGGACAACTAGCTTGATATGATGAAGTCATTTTATCAATGAATTCATCAGAGGCATTATCTAGTTGTGAACAAGTTTTTATTGGTGTATCTTCAATTGTATTGTGGTTCTTTAAATAGAATCGGTACAGATCCCAGTTTGTTTTCCTTGGGTTTCTGTAGTTTTCAGTAATTGATGGTTCGGTTTTATAATTAAACCTGATATGTTTGTGGTCCGACAGTGATTCTTCATCAGAAACGTGCCAATTCACAATCTTTCTTGATAAAAGGTCACTGCAGATCGAGAGATCAAAAACCTCTTTCCGGTTGGAATTTATAAATGTGGGCGATTTTTTTCTATGACATATGTCAATATTGTTAGACGAAATGTAGTTCAGCAGATTTTTGCCTCATTTATTGATATCTGAGCTACCCCACAGTGTGTGATGGGCATTTGCATCACACCCTATTATAAATTGGGCGTTTATTTTTTTACAGTAGTTTATAAATTTTTCAATCAGTGGAGGAGGAATGTCATCAGTGTCTCCAGGAAAATAAGCTGAAGCAATGCATACTTCTGTTTTTCCTCGGGTCGTTGGCACTTCCACTATGATCGCAACTATGTCTTTACTTATGAACTCGGTAATTGGGACAAACTTAAGGTGCCGCCACACGGACGCTAAATCCCTTTGTTTCTAAGTCTTAGTTGATTGTAGAAAGCATTTTTTCATCACTGTGTAACCTCGAAAACCCCCAACTGTAGGCTACCTGCACTCCAGTCGGGGTTTGATTCTCAGGGGTGTGGTTTACTGGTAAACTAATGCTGTCAGCCGGTGCGAGCCACCCTGTACAGCCTTCTCGTCGTGAAGGGGAATTAACTCAATCGACTAAGGGGGATGAACTAACTCGCGGTCAACTGTGGCATGTGTCGCCGAACGGACCCTAACAAACGGGGGGATGCTCAAAGGCAACGGATGCGACTATTTCCAACCAACCGAAAAGACGCGCGGGCTGATAACCCCTTTGCGGGTTTAAGTTAAACGTTGTAGTTAGTGAAGTGAGGGCAAAATAGTACCTATAGTTTGCAAGCTAGCTTAAGCCGTGTACGGCTACTATAATTCCCAGTAATTAATTGTGTACTCTTTCAACTATGCACCGTCTTAATGCTAGTAAACTCACGAAACTGCCTCTAGGAGCGATTCCCGACCACGGGTCACTTGTTTCCAGTTCCGCGGACAGTTCTGTACACCGACTTAGGCCTCACCGCTGGCGAACGATGTGTGAGTCTCCGGGTTGGGGCGCCTCAGCCCACAAAAGGACTTCTGCCGTAGCCGGATGCCGATGTTAATGATGGGATGCGTTGACCAAACTGCCAAGAACGTAGCACAACGGCTCGAAATTGTGGCCAAATCGCTGCCAAGTATGGTAGGCGAACCGTCTTAAAAACCAAGCCTAATACTGCCGCCGATAAACTGGCAAATATCACCGCCGAACCGGGTAATTCCCGAAAGCCACGTGATCTTTCCTCCAAGTCACGTCACCCTAATCTCTTTCCGAAACGATTGTCCGTCCGAGCAGGGGGGGAAACTTTCTCCAAATTTTCTGAAGGAAAAAACTTGGAAATTTGTTCCAAAAACAGAAAAAAGGCCCTTTCTGGACCTATTCATTTTTATTAGTGTTTGTGTTGTACATTTAATTAGTTTTTAACATGTGCTAGCCTTAGGTTTTAACAATAATGACATTTCTACATTTTAATAATTAACAACTTACCTTTTTTCGTTGTGTTTTAATCTTTCCGTTAGTGTAGCGTTACCGTGTGTCGTTGTTACAATGCCTTAGATCTAAATAACAAATTTAATTTTACATACTGTATCTAGTCAGGTAAAGTCGCACGACTTACCACACTTCTTATCTTGGTAACACTTTTCAACTTTCTTCTGTCCCTCTTAATTTTCTTAACTTTTTAAAACTATTCTGTTTTTTAACTATTTTACACTTCTTCACTTTCCTCCAATTTGAGAGTTAGATTAAATTTTCCGTTGCGCACTTCTACTCGCCTTCGCGGTTAGGAACAGAAAGAACATATCCGGAAAGATTCCGAGACTTCTAGGGCTAAAGTTGTTAGAGAGGGCCAAGATCTGACACTAGTTGTCAAATCTTGACATTCGGCCACATCCGTTCAGCAACGCATTTACACGAGACGTAGTTAATTAATACCCCCTTTTACGCAATCTTTTCGCATACATTCTGGAGTACGTTCACACCCTTCTGAGAGAAGGTTGCCAGAATGAAGGCGAAGAATATTGTGGTCAACATTCGCCTCTCGCAATGTTGACAGCATTTTTCATCGAGTCGTAAGGGAAACTTGGGATGAAGTCCCAAGAGTTTATTTGGGAACCGCAGGTTACAATACCCCTCTGACTATCTTCAAAATAAATTAAATACATTTTTAAAACAGTGAGCGTAATTAAATACGGCTTCCCTCCTATTACTTGCAATTTTCTCGAGTTTGGCAGCACCTACCATTTCAATGCTTTCCTCTCAGGGAGAGCCCAAAAGTAATTTATGCTGGCAAAAATAAACAGCTCTGTGTGTACGCACCCTAGTGAACTCACTCAGCTTGAGCAATCTATCTGTCAAATCAGTGCTTTCATTTCCGAACTAGCTACGGCTACGGGCAGCTTCCAGGTGAGTATCATTAAATCTACTTCTCGAAAAATTCATTTTGAGCGCTCTATCATATTATCAAACCCTATCGCCTATCATTTTTGTTAACCCTAATTATTTTTTCCAGGTATTGATGTCAGAAGGTCGAGAAGGTGAGTCAATATTATTTCCCTCGATCGCCGGACACAACAACATTTACTCGACACTACACATACACAGGTCTACACATTTTAACATCGTTCGGTGATGATATCACCTATCATTGTTCATTTCGGTACAGTTTCCTACCGGCTCTGCAGCAACCGGAGGTCTACGGGATACGAGAGAAGATTTAAACGATAAGTTTCAACTTAATCTAGTTACTTTTCTATTCGATTCAATATTTGCTTTTGTTTTCATTTTTCTCTTTTCAGGTACGCGGTTTCAGATCAGCAGCTGAGAAAATACCAAGAGATTTTCCTGCTTCATCGGTGAGCTCGTATGAACTTGTTCCCACTCTCGCCCGGTTTATACACGGAACGTAATATGGACCAAGTTTGGCATTGTACTTCGCCGGGGCCGTCGACTGCCGAAAATTTCTTTTCAGGACAGGCTGGCCTATACTGTAGGTGGGGGCACACGTTTTGCTTCGGAGATTGTAAGTATGCGAATTTTTGACGTATTGTTTTTTCAGGTTTTTGTTCACCAAATTGTGAATAAAGTTATCTACTTTTTCTTTTTTTCCATTCTAGCACTATCCGAAACATCCTCCGAGTCTAGGTCTCGTCGGTGTTCGTCGCCTGCGCCAACAATTTCATGGCCAAACAGAATCTTGTATGGTGTAAAACCGGTCGCGGTGTGCGGAGTGTTATTCAAGGCAAATTCGATCTCCGATACTCGGGTGTCCCACAGTGTCTGATCATTTCGTACGTACGATCTTATACAGGCATTAATCGTGCGGTTTAGGCGTTCCACCGGGTTTGTCTGGCTGTGATGCCGGGAGTTGGCCCAATGGTGAATTTTGTGTTTAGCTAAGAGACTTTTAAACTCTTTCGATAAGAAAGTGGAGGCGTTATCGGTGATTATGTTTTCAGGGACCGAATATCGCCTGAACCAACATTCTTCCAATAATTTGCACACCTGCGGGGACGAAATCTTCCTGACTGGTATCAGCAAACAAAACTTCGAAAACAGGTCCATTACTACCAATAGGTGGCAGTTTCCCTGTTTACTTCTTGGCAGGACTGGATGAAATCCAAAGCGAGGATTTGAAAAGGTTTCGTTGTAATTCGTTGCTGACCCATTGGAGGTAATTGCGAACGGTTGCTAGGTTTTATTTCTTGGCAAATCAAACTTTTCCGAATGTAGGACCGCACGTCCTTAGCCATACGGGGCCAAAAGTATTTTTTCCTCAACAGTGCGAGCGTTTTCTCTACACCCAGATGTAAAGCATCATCATGATGTTCGATTAACACACCTTCGATTAGCTCAGGAGGAACACAGACTTTCCACTCGAAGTGGAAATCAACCGTGTTACCGGGACTCAAAATAAACTTTTTCAGGATTCCTTTTTCTAATTTAAAATCTTCAACCGATTCAGGATCTTTTTTCACTTTGGCCAGAGTGCGGCGATACCAATCGTTGGTATTGGAAGACACGCATAAAATTTCGATGGCTCGCGAAAGCGCGTCTGGAATGACGTTATCCACACCGCGGCGATGCCTAATTTCCATATCATGTCGCTGAAGCTCAATGCTCCGGCGGCATAATCTCGATGATGTTCGCCAGCAGCTCCGCAAAATGTATGTTAGTGCCGAGGCATCCGTGTACACTTTGAAGTGCGAGCCTTCTACGTAGCATTGAAATTTCTCGATTGATTTAAGGACTGCGAGTGCCTCTTTTTCGGTTGCACAATAGCGCTGCTGTGTCGTGCTCAGTTTTTGTGAGAAATAGCTTGAGTTAACACTCCCGCGATAACGGAATCACTAGCATCACAATGAATGGTAAACTGACGATTGAAGTCTGGATTAGTCAGAATGGGTGCACTTATTAAAAGCCCTTTAATTTCTAGAAACGCTTTTTCCGCGCTATCATTCCAGCGAATGGCTTTTGGCTTGTCCCTCAAGAGGTCAGTCAGTGGCAGCACCACTGCACTGTAATTGGAGATAAATCTCCGGTAATAATTACACATCCCTAGGAACCTACGCGAGGCTCTTAGAGATTTGGGGCGTTCGAAGTTAGTGATCGCTTCCACTCGATCTGGGTTGGGACGAAGGCCTTGGCTACTGAGTATGTAACCAAGATACTTCAGCACTTCAGCTACACAAAATTTAGATTTCTGCACATTAATAGAAAGATTCGCTGCGTTTTGCCGAGCTGCGACTTCTCAAAGTTTTTCAAGGTGCTCAGCGAGCGTGTTGCTAACGATGATGATATCATCTAAATAGACGAACACGTTGGGCTTCATTTCGCTGCCCCCTAGCACACGATCCATCAGACGCGACAGCGTGGCTGGGCTGTTTACTAACCCGAAGGGCATGCGGGTGAAATGAAATAACCCGCGTCCAAGCACTGAAAAGGCCGTATATTTCTTTGATTTGGGATGTGAAGGAATTTGAAGAAAAGCCTTCGACAAATCGATAGTAGATATAAATTGACTAGGACCAAGCCGGCTTAAAATCCGATCTGCGTGCGGGAGAGGGTATGAATCCCTAATAGTGCGCTCGTTCAATTTGCGCGCGTCTAGACACAGACGCACTGTACCGTCCGCTTTATCGACCGGCACCAGGCGCAAAGCCCAGTCGCTATATGAACGCTCTATGATACCGCACTCGAGCATGCTGTCTAACTCGCGGTTAATTTGTTCTTGTCTTTTGGGGGAACTTGGAAAGGGGTTAATGCGAACGGGAGGCTGCTTTTTCGCGCTTCCTCCGTCAGCTCGATCCGATGACTGATTCGCGATGTCGTTGCAAGTCGACCCTCCACTGTCGCTGTGAACGACTTTTAACCGTTTCTAGCTCAAGCAGTTGATCTTCGGTTAACAATGGATTTTCGGTACAATAATCGATTGCTTCCACTAAAGTGGGTGTAACACTGGGAACTATGCCAAACGTGTTCCAGAAATCGGCACTAAAATAAGCCGCCGTTTCAAAGACGGAATTACTAAGGCATCGATAAGTTTTGTCGTGCCATTGAAAGTAATTGGTAACGTAACATAGCCCGTGACACATAATTTTTGTCCACTAGCGGTGGCGACGTCTTTATCGGTAGGGTGAACGTGCAGCTTACAAGACTGGATTAAATTGTTTGCGCCGATGCCTAGTATTGATCGGTTGGCACCGCTGTCTAGTAACCCAATCACAGAAATCTCATAAATCTGCACTTCAAAAAATGGTCTGCGGTCATGCGGCAAGTGAATAAAGAGATCGTTAACTTCAAAATTTGATGAATGAACATATTCCTGCTCGCCTACCTGGCGGTAGCCATTGTTAACAAGACTAGGAAATTGAGTAGCGTTAATTTGAGGATTTTCAAAAGAATTGTGACTCGTTTGCCCCACCAAACGGTCTACTGTGCGTTTTTTGCACAATATGGACAGTCTTTCGCAACCACATTGTGGAAACCACACCTATTACAAAATTTGTGCTTTGGACGTTGGCATTCTCTGGCATGATGGCCGGGAAGCCTACAGTTGAAGCACATTCCCTCCTTTGGCGGGAGGTAATTTTCCAAAATAATCTTTAGTCCTGATGACCTTGGGCCTGGTTGAGGTTCGCGTTTGTTCGAGGGAACTGAGTTTTGTGACGTAGATTTCCTCGCCATTTCGTTAACGGACTCTTCGATCTTCGATCGATGAAAGTTACGCGTTTTGTGACGGGTTTCAGAGATGGGTTGTTCTTTCGGTTTCGCGCCCGTACGTAATTCGTTCACGTTTGCTCGATTTCGCGTACCCGATTCTCCCGTGTGAGTATTATATTTAAACCAGAATGTGGCGTCTTACCGATGACCAAACGCTTTCAAATCCGCCAGATTATTTATGTTCGATGCGACCGCGTAGCCTTTATAATCGGCTCTCATGTTCCGCGACACGATTTCGAACTTTTTAGCTTCGGAAACCGGTACCGTAAGAAAATTGAATATTTTCTGCATTTCGAAAAGGTAATCTTGAAACTTTTCTCTGAGTCCCTCTTTTTTCATCTCACGAACGAGATCTTTCCACGAAACAAAATCTTCATTCTCCATCCCAGTCATAAACCAGGTTTTCGCGACCCCTCCGAATATATGGATGGCAGATCTGAATAAATCTTTATGAGACATTCTTTCCGATTTGGCTATAAACTCGACTTCACGGATAAACTTCATCAATCCCTGTCCCTGATCCTTTCCGTCGTAACGTAAATTCCAGTCACAGACGGGTCTACTTTTTCGGCTGATTTGCTGACGCGCTTTAACTTTCGCCTTAACGTTGGGGAAGGAGAGTCGGACTTTTCTGAATCAACTGACTCAGAACTTTCGTATCGCGGTCTGGGTTTCGAGATTTTCTTGTCTTACGGTAAACGGGTTTCGATCCTTTCTACCTACTTAGATGGCGCGGATCTAGTGGCGTGTTGACACACACAGCGTGGGTTTGACGCGAATGGATACCACGGGAAGGCGTTCGACGTTACCGACCTCAACTGTCGACCCCTATCTGCGGACTTTCGACTACTTTGTCTGGAGTCAGAGTGTTCAACACTACTAACGTCCGTTTCCTCTCTAGCAGGAACCCCGTCTTTATCGCTCTCCGGTGACTGTTGCTGACCGGTTTCCATATTCAAAATAGATAACGATTGGGCAATCTGCGCAACCATTTGAGCTTGAATTGCGGGAACCGGTGAAAATGGAGAAAAGTAAGTGTTCAAAAGCTCACGAATGGAATTTTTAAGTCTATCCAAATCGTCTAAATCTTCATCTTCCTCTGCACAATCTTGCGCTCTGACGCATCTAGCGAAAAAATGTACCAATCTCGATTTTAAAGAATCTCTCACTCCCTCAAATCTTTTGTTGTTTTCTAGAATATCGCGAATATCCTTAAGACTGTTATCTATCGTCAATATCTTTAATATTTTTATCTTTCTCTTCCCGCAGGCGATCGCGTAGTCGCCTCCTAAGGGTAGATAAGCTAACGGTTTCATCAAACTGCACAGCTCGAACTGTAAGTTCGTGCTCTACTTCGGCTCGCTCTAAATGGTGAACCAGTAAACTATCGTACTGCATTTGTATTTCCACGTTCATCTTGAATAAACGTTAACAATCAGTCTCGATCAATTCCACAAAATATTCTACACGAATCCTATCCGGGTCAGCGTCTGTGCCCTTTCAGACTCCCCCTGCTTTCCACGTGTACTCACCCTTCACAGTGACAGTATGTTTCGCCTGCACTCCAGGATTGTTTTAAAAGCGGCACCGGGATTCTAAGGCTGTAAACTACTTCTGGAATTAATCAAGATTTCTTGTAACCTTAGTAAAAGATTTCGTTTGAAGAACGAAACCAATTAAATAGATCAGAATCTGATTTTCCTCCCGTCAACCGGGGTTGAAAAAAAAACTCGTGAAAATTAAAAAGTTTTAGTTGGGCGCCAATTTGTAACCTCGAAAACCCCCAACTGTAGGCTACCTGCACTCCAGTCGGGGTTTGATTCTCAGGGGTGTCGTTTACTGGTAAACTAATGCTGTCAGCCGGTGCGAGCCACCCTGTACAGCCTCCTCGTCGTGAAGGGAAAATAACTCAATCGGCTAAGGGGGATGAACTAACTCGCGGTCAACTGTGGCATGTGTCGCCGAACGGACCCTAACAAACGGGGGGATGCTCAAAGGCAACGGATGCGACTATTTCCAACCAACCGAAAAGACGCGAGGGCTGATAACCCCTTTGCGGGTTTAAGTTAAACGTTGTAGTTAGTGAAGTGAGGGCAAAATAGTACCTATAGTTTGCAAGCTAGCTTAAGCCGTGTACGGCTACTATAATTCCCAGTGATTAATTGTGTACTCTTACAACTATGCACCGTCTTAATGCTAGTAAACTCACGAAACTGCCTCTAGGAGCGATTCCCGACCACGGGTCACTTGTTTCCAGTTCCGCTGACAGTTCTGTACACCGACTTAGGCCTCACCGCTGGCGAACGATGTGTGAATCTCCGGGTTGGGGCGCCTCAGCCCACAAAAGGACTTCTGCCGTAGCCGGATGCCGATGTTAATGATTGGATGCGTTGACCAAACTGCCAAGAACGTAGCACAACGGCTCGAAATTGTGGCCAAATCGCTGCCAAGTACCGTCGCCAAAGCCAAGCCTAATACTGCCGCCGACAAACTGGCAAATATCACCGCCGAACCGGGTAGTTCCCGAAAGCCACGTGATCTTTCCTCCAAGTCACGTCACCCTAATCTCTTTCCGAACCGATTGTCCGTCCGAGCAGGGGGGGAAACATTCTCCAAATTTTCTGAAGGGAAAAACTTGGAACTTTGTTCCAAAAACAGAAAAAAGGCCCTTTCTGGACCTAATCATTTTTATTAGTGTTTGTGTTGTACATTTAATTAGTTTTTAACATGTGCTAGCCTTAGGTTTTAACAATAATGACATTTCTACATTTTAATAATTAACAATTTACCTTTTTTCGTTGTGTTTTAATCTTTCCGTTAGTGTAGCGTTACCGTGTGTCGTTGTTACAATGCCTTAGATCTAAATAACAAATTTAATTTTACATACTGTATCTAGTCAGGTAAAGTCGCACGATTTACCACACTTCTTATCTTGGTAACACTTTTCAAATTTCTTCTGTCCCTCTTAATTTTCTTAACCTTTTAAAACTATTCTGTTTTTTTACTATTTTACACTTCTTCACTTTCCTCCAATTTAAGAGTTAGCTTAAATTTTCCGTTGCGCACTTCTACTCGCCTTCGCGGTTAGGAACAGAAAGAACATATCCGGAAAGATTCCGAGACTTCTAGGGCTAAAGTTGTTAGAGAGGGCCAAGATCTGACACTAGTTGTCAAATCTTGACATTCGGCCACATCCGTTCAGCAACGCATTTACACGAGACGTAGTTAATTAATACCCCCTTTTACGCAATCTTTTCGCATACATTCTGGAGTACGTTCACACCCTTCTGAGAGAAGGTTGCCAGAATGAAGGCGAAGAATATTGTGGTCAACATTCGCCTCTCGCAATGTTGACAGCATTTTTCATCGAGTCGTAAGGAAAACTTGGGAGGAAATCCCAAGAGTTAATTTGGGAACCGCAGGTTACAACTGAATAGTAGGCTATGAACTATTCAGGCATGACGGAGTAGTTCAGGGTCTCTATGTTATAGCTTTTGACAGTACAATCCCGCGTTATGATGAAAATATGCTTTTTACAATCAACTATGACTTTTTGTTTACTAGAATTGCTGTCCTAGGTCTAGACTCGCTGCTATCGTACAGAAGATTGCTCTTCATCGGAACGTCGAAATTCTGCTGGATTTTCACTAGAAAACCGAGGAAAGACTAATTAATCACTTTACAATTGCGAAGAAATGAAAACACTTAAGTTTCACGAGTTTTTCACTACTTTCCGTGGAATAAAAATTACATCAAATTGCGCGTTCACGAAAATATTCTTTGTTTTACTTAAAAATTTGGCAGTTTGCTTGCTGAAAACCGATAATGCAACTCAAAAGCATTAACACACTATAAAGAAGGTATTCGCATCACTCAACTACCATGATACATTCTAGTTTGTGAAATATTAAAAGTGTCCATCATACCTGCAGTGTCCGTTTTTACCTACTTTCCCCTACTATCCCATTATTAACTTAGGGCTCCTGAATTAAACCCACGTCAAGATTTTCTTTGGAAAATCTTCTGCTGAGCACCCCTGAAGCACCTTTCGCATGGTGAAGATTTATCTGAATAAATTTAACAACATTCATTGGTTTTTTGTTATTATTATTATTATTATTTTCTTTAATTTTAAATTTATATATATATATATATATATATATATATATATATATATATATATATATATATATATATATATATATATATATATATATATATATATATATATATATATATATATATATATATATATATATATATATATATATATATATATATATATATATATATATATATATATATATATATATATATATATATATATATATATATATATATATATATATATATATATATATATATGTATATGTGTGTGTATCTATATCAGTGCTGATAAAAGTCATTTTCCCCAGCAAAATTCTTCGAAAATTACAGCCAATCATTTTCAATTTTCACTTCGAATGATCGCAGCACTCTTTCAGATACACTAGATTTTCGTCCTAGTAACGTGCTGTTATACTCAGATGAAATAGATCGCGCGCATCGTTCACGGTTACGGAATAAAATTTGACGACAAATCCAACCAAATGATCTTCACTTCAAAGCGAAAAAGGAAAACAAACAGTCCACTCAACCAAAATGAACCTCACCGAAACACTTTTTCACTGACACTGACCGATGCCTTGACAATCTTCGTTAACTGACAAACTGATTTTGTTGTCTTGCTTTCATCTCATGAAATATAATGAGGTGTTTTGACAGTTCACTTACATCGAAAAGCGGGAAGGGAGAACTCTGAAAGGATTGTAAAATAATAACGTTTATGGATGCTTTTTTTCACTTTCAATCAAGAGTGTCAACAAATATCAACCCTACTCTATATATATATAGTTTAAACTACCCTTCATGTTGAAGCATGTTCATTCTGCTAAAGGCGGTCTTGAATAGACCGCTTTTGGTACACCCAACGCAAACGGGGAACATTTTATTACTTTAGGGCAACTTTTTATTATTTTATTATTTTTTTATTGTGTCTTATGACTGCGCATTATACACAAAGAGTAACAAACAAAAAGTAATAAAAATTATGACGGCCACACGCATGTATGTGTTTCTTGGGGAGAACATACAGCCAAGCACCGCAATGCATGTGTTAGCAAGACTTCACTCGCTGCATTTGCATTGATGCAACGATCAGGTTCATTTTTGTCCCCTTCATCCACACATAATCAGAATCTCAACCGTCAACCTCAAATGTCTAATTAGAAACACTTTCGTTTCGTCCCCCAGTGTTTACTTGAAATGGAAATATGTAATACTGTCTGACCAGAGTTGCCGAAGTTGCGAATATTGTCTGGATAGGCACGAGTATTGTATTTTCAAACAGGTGCAAATGAGTTTCCATGAACCAATGAGTATGTGTTTTAGATATCTTGCAGGAAAGCGAATGTTTTTGTTTTTCTCTAACGCAGTTTACAGATCGTGATGTCATTTCAAGACGCATTTCAAGTCTTTGAAATCATCAACGTTTGCATACTCTATGACGGGGAAAATGCTGCTTGGCAGCTCTTGTCATATATTTTCTCTACTCCGTATGCGAACTAATACACGCACACCGGATGAATTGGAGATTGAAGAAACTTGTAACATGTGCAACATATGCGACGGTGTGTGATTTTTTTTGCTTGAGATGGAAAGGGAGCAGTTTTCGACAAAAAAAAATCTTGCATGTGGTTGAAACGACCATTATTAGATAGTCGTACTCCCGTAACACGTGCTAAATATATGGCAGTATGTGTTGTTACTTGACTGGGGAAGAATTTTATTGCCTTTTAAGTAATAGGTTTGTTATCCAAAAGGCAATTTTGCGCTATTGCTTCTAAAGTAATAAGGAAAAGTTTTGCGTGCAGTGTTTGTGAGATGACAGAAAATGTATAGCGTGTTGAACTAATACAGCAGCACCCAAGCATGTGAAAATAAAAAATAATGTTTAAAATGGACATGATAAATTTCCCGGTTTTCCCGGTTCATTTTCGAATTCTCGGTTTTTTCCCGGTTTTGAAGTTTTCCCGGTTCGCTGACCACCCTGAATTAAGTACAAACTCAGAACAAGTTGTGCGAGTCTATCAGTTGTTCACTAGTTTCGAAGCAGCAGGAGAAAAAAACGAAATAGCAAAAAAATGTGACAAACAATATCTTTCTTATTTTATTAGAACCATGTGATTAATTAAAGCATATATTAATACAGGATAAAAAACTTGCTGCGTTCTATGACCTAAAATGAATAATTTTTTTTTTCACCGAAAATGTCCGGGGTCCGGAAAGCATTGCCCGATCCGTTCCGAAGTCCGGATGGCTTCGTTCCGGTCCGGTCCGGAAAAAAATCGGACTTTGAAGGTTCCGGTCCGATCGGACTTCGGACCGGACCGGCCCGGACTTTTACCGGACCCTACCCGGTCCGATGTCGAACACTATTCCAGGCTTGTTTGGGTTAACCACGGGGAATATTGGGAGATACCAGACACGCGGGAATTCCTCGGACAGTTGAGTCTTCGTCAACTTTTTGATGTATCCGTTTCGCTGATAATCGTTGATCTTCTTCTTCAAAACTCGTGCCAGTTCGGGTTCTCTTTGCATGCGCTTCTCTAAGTACACCAACCGCTTCATGCCATAGGTTTACTGTCCGGTAGTTGAGCATTGTCGTAACGCCAGAGTAATCCGGTTTCATATCGCCTACCTTTCACCTGGGTCGACGATTCCAGCAAATGTACCGCTCGCTCATCGTCTTTTGATAGAAGTGGCTTGGTAAAACGCGCAAATCCGAGACTGTCTAACGAAAAATATGCTTTTACCGTGTTATGTAGTTCCGCATCCTTTCGCTCACAGCACGCGCATATATGAAGGTTATTACACGCGGGAGAGTCTGATACCGCTGGAGCAGCTGTCGACAACGGTCCAAAGATTATCCAACCTAGACGTGTTCTAGCAGCAATCGGTTCATGTATCATTCCCTCTCTGCTATCCAGCGCATGTTCCAGGTAGCAGTTATCTACTCCGATGAGTATCCTTGGTTGAACGATCTGATATGAGTCAGCTGGTAAATCCGTCAAATAATCGTATCGGTGTACCAGTTCGTTCATGTCCAGAGTTTGTCGCGGTAGAGCAAGATTTTCAACAGTATGCACCTTCGGAATCCAATACCTCTTCGTGTTGTACGCTCCAGAAATCTCCAACGCAAGTTTTACGGAATTAGCTTCTTGCCGTTGTTGGTTCGCTGTTCATCCCAGGCATAACGGATATGATTCGCCTTCGATTCCCAGCTCTTCCAAAAGGCCGTGCTCCATTAAAGTTACTGACGAGCTTCATCCAGGAAAGCGAAAGTGTGAACAGATTTTCCCCATCCATAAACGACTATCGGAGCGTATCTGAAAAGAATTTCAGAGGTCTTACTGACATGAGCATTGCAGCTTGCAGTATTATTTTTCGTAGCATCTAATGAAGTTGATGGTGGAGAATTTGCATTTCACTGGTATCTAGAGTCATCGTGTAACAGCTTGTGGTGCAGATAAGAACAACCGTTTCTGCCGCAAACTTGTTTAATCGCACACGCTCCAAAATGCTTTATCAGACACTTCCGGCATAGCATAGTGCAGTTATGTTACACCGAATAAACTCAATATCTTTATTATTTTTATCTTTCTCTTCCCGCAGGCGATCGCGTAGTCGCCTCCTAAGGGTAGATAAGCTGACGGTTTCATCAAACTGCACAGCTCGAACTGTAAGTTCGTGCTCTACTTCGGCTCGCTCTAAATGGTGAACCAGTAAACTATCGTACTGCATTTGTATTTCCACGTTCATCTTGAATAAACGTTAACAATCAGTCTCGATCAATTCCACAAAATATTCTACACGAATCCTATCCGGGTAAGCGTCTGTGCCCTTTCAGACTCCCCCTGCTTTCCACGTGTACTCACCCTTCACAGTGACAGTCTGTTTCACCTGCACTCCAGGATTGTTTTAAAAGCGGCACCGGGATTCTAAGGCTGTAAACTACTTCTGGAATTATTCAAGATTTCTTGTAACCTTAGTAAAAGATTTCGTTTGAAGAACGAAACCAATTAAATAGATCAGAATCTGATTTTCCTCCCGTCAACCGGGGTTGAAAAAAAAACTCGTGAAAATTAAAAAGTTTTAGTTGGGCGCCAATTTGTAACCTCGAAAACCCCCAACTGTAGGCTACCTGCACTCCAGTCGGGGTTTGATTCTCAGGGGTGTCGTTTACTGGTAAACTAATGCTGTCAGCCGGTGCGAGCCACTCTGTACAGCCTTCTCGTCGTGAAGGGGAATTAACTCAATCGACTAAGGGGGATGAACTAACTCGCGGTCAACTGTGGCATGTGTCGCCGAACGGACCCTAACAAACGGGGGGATGCTCAAAGGCAACGGATGCGACTATTTCCAACCAACCGAAAAGACGCGAGGGCTGATAACCCCTTTGCGGGTTTAAGTTAAACGTTGTAGTTAGTGAAGTGAGGGCAAAATAGTACCTATAGTTTGCAAGCTAGCTTAAGCCGTGTACGGCTACTATAATTCCCAGTAATTAATTGTGTACTCTTACAACTATGCACCGTCTTAATGCTAGTAAACTCACGAAACTGCCTCTAGGAGCGATTCCCGACCACGAGTCACTTGTTTCCAGTTCCGCTGACAGTTCTGTACACCGACTTAGGCCTCACCGCTGGCGAACGATGTGTGAATCTCCGGGTTGGGGCGCCTCAGCCCACAAAAGGACTTCTGCCGTAGCCGGATGCCGATGTTAATGATGGGATGCGTTGACCAAACTGCCAAGAACGTAGCACAACGACTCGAAATTGTGGCCAAATCGCTGCCAAGTACCGTCGCCAAAGCCAAGCCTAATACTGCCGCCGATAAACTGGCCAATATCACCGCCGAACCGGGTAGTTCCCGAAAGCCACGTGATCTTTCCTCCAAGTCACGTCACCCTAATCTCTTTCCGAACCGATTGTCCGTCCGAGCATGGGGGGAAACATTCTCCAAATTTTCTGAAGGGAAAAACTTGGAAATTTGTTCCAAAAACAGAAAAAAGGCCCTTTCTGGACCTAATCATTTTTATTAGTGTTTGTGTTGTACATTTAATTAGTTTTTAACATGTGCTAGCCTTAGGTTTTAACAATAATGACATTTCTACATTTTAATAATTAACAATTTACCTTTTTTCGTTGTGTTTTAATCTTTCCGTTAGTGTAGCGTTACCGTGTGTCGTTGTTACAATGCCTTAGATCTAAATAACAAATTTAATTTTACATACTGTATCTAGTCAGGTAAAGTCGCACGACTTACCACACTTCTTATCTTGGTAACACTTTTCAACTTTCTTCTGTCCCTCTTAATTTTCTTAACCTTTTAAAACTATTCTGTTTTTTTACTATTTTACACTTCTTCACTTTCCTCCAATTTAAGAGTTAGATTAAATTTTCCGTCGCGCACTTCTACTCGCCTTCGCGGTTAGGAACAGAAAGAACGTATCCGGAAAGATGCCGAGACTTCTAGGGCTAAAGTTGTTAGAGAGGGCCAAGATCTGACACTAGTTGTCAAATCTTGACATTCGGCCACATCCGTTCAGCAACGCATTTACACGAGACGTAGTTAATTAATACCCCCTTTTACGCAATCTTTTCGCATACATTCTGGAGTACGTTCACACCCTTCTGAGAGAAGGTTGCCAGAATGAAAGCGAAGAATATTGTGGTCAACATTCGCCTCTCGCAATGTTGACAGCATTTTTCATCGAGTCGTAAGGGAAACTTGGGATGAAGTCCCAAGAGTTTATTTGGGAACCGCAGGTTACAACTGAATAGTAGGCTATGAACTATTCGGGCATGACGGAGTAGTTCAGGGTCTCTATGTTATAGCTTTTGACAGTACAATCCC
Organism: Wyeomyia smithii; assembly: GCF_029784165.1. Taxonomy (NCBI): domain Eukaryota; kingdom Metazoa; phylum Arthropoda; class Insecta; order Diptera; family Culicidae; genus Wyeomyia; species Wyeomyia smithii. The sequence goes on from NC_073695.1 coordinate 137,251,123, forward strand.
GCGTTATGATGAAAAAAATGCTTTTTACAATCAACTATGACTTTTTGTTTACTAGAATTGCTGTCCTAGGTCTAGACTCGCTGCGATCGTACAGAAGATTGCAGTTTGGCAGAGAGCAACCCAGTACTATCCCATTATTAACTCAGGGCTCCTGAATTAAACCCACGTCAAGATTTTCTTTGGAAAATCTTCTGCTGAGCACCGCTGAAACACATATATATGTATCTATATCAGTGCTGATAAAAGTCATTTTCCCCAGCAAAATTCTTCGAAAATTACAGCCAATCATTTTCAATTTTCACTTCGAATGATCGCAGCACTCTTTCAGATACACTAGATTTTCGTCCTAGTAACGTGCTGTTATACTCAGATGAAATAGATCGCGCGCATCGTTCAAGGTTACGGAATAAAATTTGACGACAAATCCAACCAAATGATCTTCACTTCAAAGCGAAAAAGAAAAACAAACAGTCCACTCAACCAAAATGAACCTCACCGAAACACTTTTTCACTGACACTGACCGATGCCTTGACAATCTTCGTTAACTGACAAACTGATTTTGTTGTCTTGCTTTCATCTCATGAAATATAATGAGGTGTTTTGACAGTTCACTTCCATGCAAAAAGCGGGAAGGGAGAACTCTGAAAGGATTGTAAAAAAATAACGTTTATGGATGCTTTTTTCACTTTCAATCAAGAGTGTCAACAAATATCAACCCTGATCTATATATATATAAATAGTTTAAACTCCCCTTCATGTTGAAGCATGTTCATTCTGCTAAAGGCGGTCTTGAATAAACCGCTTTTGGTACACCCAACGCAAACGGGGAACATTTTATTACTTTAGGGCAACTTTTTATTACTTATTGTGTCTTATGACTGCGCATCATACACAAAGAGTAACAAACAAAAAGTAATAAAAATTATGACGGCCACACGCATGTATGTGTTTCTGGAGGAGAACATACAGCCAAGCACCGCAATGCATGTGTTAGCAAGACTTCACTCGCTGCATTTGCATTGATGCAACGATCAGGTTCATTTTTGTCCCCTTCATCCACACATAATCAGAATCTCAACCGTCAACCTCAAATGTGTAATAAGAAACACTTTCCACTTTCCAAACAGGTGCAAATGAGTTCCCATGAACCAATGAGTATGTGTTTTAGATATCTTGCAGGAAAGCGAATGTTTTTGTTTTTCTCTTACGCAGTTTACAGATCGTGATGTCATTTCAAGACGCATTTCAAGTCTTTGAAATCATCAACGTTTGCATACTCTATGACGGGGAAAATGCTGCTTGGCAGCTCTTGTCATATATTTTCTCTACTCCGTATGCGAACTAATACACGCACACCGGATGAATTGGAGATTGAAGAAACTTGTAACATGTGCAACATATGCGACGGTGTGTGATTTTTTTTTGCTTGAGATGGAAAGGGAGCAGTTTTCGACAAAAAAAATCTTGCATGTGGTTGAAACGACCATTATTAGATAGTCGTACTCCCGTAACACGTGCTAAATATATGGCAGTATGTGTTGTTACTTGACTGGGGAAGAATTTTATTGCCTTTTAAGTAATAGGTTTGTTATCCAAAAGGCAATTTTGCGCTATTGCTTCTAAAGTAATAAGGAAAAGTTTTGCGTGCAGTGTTTGTGAGATGACAGAAAATGTATAGCGTGTTGAACTAATACAGCAGCACCCAAGCATGTGAAAATAAAAAATAATGTTTAAAATGGACATGATAAATTTCCCGGTTTTCCCGGTTCATTTTCGAATTCTCGGTTTTTTCCCGGTTTTGAAGTTTTCCCGGTTCGCTGACCACCCTGAATTAAGTACAAACTCAGAACAAGTTGTGCGAGTCTATCAGTTGTTCACTAGTTTCGAAGCAGCAGGAGAAAAAAACGAAATAGCAAAAAAATGTAACAAACAATATCTTTCTTATTTTATAAGAACCATGTGATTAATTAAAGCATGTATTAATACAGGTTGCAAAGGCGAGCAAGGATTGACTTTTAATAAAAGCAGCGAAGAAAATCAAAAGGATAAAAAACTTGCTGCGTTCTATGACCTAAATTGAATAATTTTATTTTTCACCGAAAATGTCCGGGGTCCGGAAAGCATTGCCCGATCCGTTCCGAAGTCCGGATGGCTTCGTTCCGGTCCGGTCCGGAAAAAAATCGGACTTTGAAGGTTCCGGTCCGATCGGACTTCGGACCGAACCGGCCCGGACTTTTACCGGACCCTACCCGGTCCGATGTCGAACACTATTCCAGGCTTGTTTGGGTTAACCACGGGGAATATTGGGAGATACCAGACACGCGGGAATTCCTCGGACAGTTGAGTCTTCGTCAACTTTTTGATGTATCCGTTTCGCTGATAATCGTTGATCTTCTCCTTCAAAACTCGTGCCAGTTCGGGTTCTCTTTGCATGCGCTTCTCTAAGTACACCAACCGCTTCATGCCATTGGTTTACTGTCCGGTAGTTGAGCATTGTCGTAACGCCAGAGTAATCCGGTTTCATATCGCCTACCTTTCACCTGGGTCGACGATTCCAGCAAATGTACCGCTCGCTCATCGTCTTTTGATAGAAGTGGCTTGGTAAAACGCGCAACTCCGAGACTGTCTAACGAAAAATATGCTTTTACCGTGTTATGTAGTTCCGCATCCTTTCGCTCACAGCACGTGCATATATGAAGGTTATTACACGCCGGAGAGTCTGATACCGCTGGAGCAGCTGTCGACAACGGTCCAAAGATTATCCAACCTAGACGTGTTCTAGCAGCAATCGGTTCATGTATCATTCCCTCTCTGCTATCCAGCGCATGTTCCAGGTAGCAGTTATCTACTCCGATGAGTATCCTTGGTTGAACGATCTGATATGAGTTAGCTGGTAAATCCGTCAAATAATCGTATCGGTGTACCAGTTCGTTCATGTCCAGAGTTTGTCGCGGTAGAGCAAGATTTTCAACAGTATGCACCTTCGGAATCCAATACCTCTTCGTGTTGTACGCTCCAGAAATCTCCAACGCAAGTTTTACGGAATTAGCTTCTTGCCGTTGTTGGTTCGCTGTTCATCCCAGGCATAACGGATATGATTCGCCTTCGATTCCCAGCTCTTCCAAAAGGCCGTGCTCCATTAAAGTTACTGACGAGCTTCATCCAGGAAAGCGAAAGTGTGAACAGATTTTCCCCATCCATAAACGACTATCGGAGCGTATCTGAAAAGAATCTCAGAGGTCTTACTGACATGAGCATTGCAGTTTGCAGTATTATTTTCCGTAGCATCTAATGAAGTTGATGGTGGAGAATTTGCATTTCACTGGTATCTTGAGTCATCGTGTAACAGCTTGTGGTGCAGATAAGAACAACCGTTTCTGCCGCAAACTTGTTTAATCGCACACGCTCCAAAATGCTTTATCAGACACTTCCGACATAGTTTATTTTCCTTCAATGCTGTCCATCTGGCTCCCACATCGAATGCCAGAAACTTCTTACAGTTCTCCACCTTAATGCATTCACTGTGACAGATAACGCATTGTTTATTTGCCGGTTTCGCCGTCTGGCTGTAGGGCGTCGTCTCGCCCAGTCCAGTTTGATAGATGGTGGTAGTCTCTCGACAAGTTCTTGAAGGAGTGCCACGTTACAAAGATGATCATTCAACCCACAGGCTGCAATTGTGGCACACATACTCTGTACTGCGACTCCGAAATCGATTAAAGTTCCGAGTTTCTCGGTCTTCGGCGATGACATTTCCCGATTTTTGAGTACCAAAGAGTGGACGATGACTTCCGGCATGCCGAATAGCGTTCGCAATGTGTTTATAACGCCTTCAAGCCCCGCTGGATATAACAAACGACTACGTACTGCTCCGAGTGCCTTTCCTCTTAAACAACGTTGAAGTCGCAGCAAATTCTCCTCGTTACTGTAGCCACACATTCTGGTGGTACTTTCATAGGAAGCAATAAACAGAGGCCACTCCTCAGGATTACCAGTGAAGATCGGGAGCTCTTTTGCTACTGCATGGCGCGCAGCAAGTTGACTTCCGCTCAGCTCATGAGACAAATCCGAACGTTGGTTCGGGTCGAAAAGATACACATTGACGTTTAGATTACTGCGGTTGTTCAGTACCGAAGCATGACGAAACACTTCTATCGTCCTCAAACGTTCATCTAAACTTTTGGCTACGGAGTCCTGTCTGTTTGCCATCTCCTGAAGCTGCTTCTCCATTCGTTCGACCGCCTTGCACATATCTGCAGCTACATGGTTTCCACTTTCTACTGCAGTTGAATTTGCATTTGGTGGAGGTACGACAGTCTGAGCCTTCAACTCCTCTCGGACCTGTTGCTCTTTTTCCCTTAATCGAATCTGGAATTGGCGCTGCAGGTCACTTACTGCATTCTGCATCTCTTGGTCCTTTTCTTGTAGCAATTTTTCGTTCGCTTGTTGTTGTCATTCAAACCTACTTTGCATTTGATCCATCATTTTTTGCTACTGTTGAAGTTGTTGTTGTTGGTTGCTTGACGATTTTTTGTCCGCTCCACCCGATACAGGTATCGTAGTGAGGACCGATGCGTCCTGGGATGTACGCTCCGCTTCGCACGACGAACAACTCCAGTCTACTTCTTCGATTCCTTCATCGACACCTACGCACTTAATTGAAACCATCGGCAACATTCGTCGCAGCACACCATTTGACTATTATCCGGATCATTGCACACTCCACAACTCACACCCGGCTTAGGCCTTTTAGCACGACTATCTCTCGGCATATTTAAGCTCACCCCGATCGCGACTGAACGATTTTTTTTAAAATGTTGCGATTGCAACGAAAGAAAAGGACGGTTTTCCAATTTTTTAACGTGTATTAACGGTCGGCCAGCGTTAAAAAAATCCTGCCGACAAATGAATTAACAGTTACCATTAATATAGGTTACAATTGAATCGTTCTTGTAGTAATCAACAAAATTGCATTTTTTTATGCTTTTTGCCATGTAGGTTTTAATGTGTAATAGGTTATGTAGAAAAATCTAGGTTAAATATGACTCACGTTTAGTGTCCAATTCCTTCTTATTTTAATCTGTTCGGTAATCGGTGAATTTCTTGTTTTCAGCTATCAATCCGTTTTTAATAATACTTTTCATCAATCCTTTTACTAATCCTCCTTAATTACTTCCTGTAGCTTTTCTTTTTCGTAGCTCGCTTGTTAATTTATGTTCTTGTTTATCCTTCACTTTTCGTTTAGTAATTACTTGTGATTATAATTTAGAACGTTTTATTTTTTAATGCTTAAGATTAGGGGTGTGCGAAACTGGCTTTTCTGGTGTCAAAACGAAACGAAACGAAATTAACCCTTAATTTCGGTTTCTCCAAATTAGTCGAAACGAAATCAAGGTGGATTTCGATGCTCGAGACGAAACGAAATTGGTCTCTAAATTTCGCGAAATTTCGAAAAATAAAATAAATGTTTCTGAAACATAGCATTACAATGATTTGTAACGTTGGAGCGTACGCTAACGAAGTACCCTTCAGCAGCTGATCGCAAGGTGCTTACCTGGTCGACGAAGAGTAACGTTGGTTTTCAGATATCGATGAACCGACAATGACGAGAAAATCAAAAATGTTAAAAACTAAAATCTTTATGCATTCATTTATACAGATTATATTGCAGGTAATAGTAGCGCGACAGATACAAATGATATAAAGGTCAAACTCGAAATGTCTTTGTAAATAATAATTTAATAAACTTCTGAACTGATTCTTTTGGTTTGAATGCAACTATGTTCAAAATAGTAATCCTTCTTTCATAGCACTTTCATCATTCAAAATCCAAGCTTTGTCCTAGAGCTCGAACAGGAAAACATGAGAGATGGTAGGTAGGTTTTCAACCATTCCTGTGAGTTTTGGTGTCCCTAGCAAAGATAACTTTTCCAAAGAGTTTATCCCTATGCAAACGTAAAAGTGACGAATCCGATAAGCAATTCCTCGGCGACCTTCTGGTGCATTTCTGCATTCTTTAAAAGCAGCAAAATTCACAGGAATGGTTAAAAAGCTGTAAAACCTTTGGAGGGCAACCTTTTTCCCGCTTTTGTCGACCAGTGTTATTGAATTTTTTTTAGTATCGTTTAGTCAGACTAGACTAAGTGACATCTTTATCAATTCGAGGAAATCAAAATTTAAGTTAACTATTCTGTAAACTTTGAAGTTTTTAATATTTTAGCACATTTTTATAACTTATGTTATTTATAACTTAAAATTTCTTTTTAACTGAGCAGTTCCACAAAAAATGTCCCAGTTTCAATATTTTTTGTCATTTTAGATTTGTCCTAAACTTTGCATTAACGTTTCTATAGGCTGAGAAGCGATTTAAAATGCTATTTTGGGAGGGTTATTGTGATTATAAATATTTTCAGAGCCAAAAGTTTTTTGATCTGTGTGACGTCTCTGGAAAAGTTTTAGACAGTAATTTTATCTTTCCGATAAAAAAAAAACTCTAAAAAATTCATTTTTTTAAATGTAATAGAAACATTAAAATTAATATAAAAAAGCCTATTTTTCAAAAATCTTTTTTTTTGTATAAAAATTACAAAAAAAACCGAAGCGATGAAGCAGACAACAAAAAGTTATATAAAAAAAAAAAATTTACAGCATGTTTATTTTTGGAAGGACAATATTATTATCTACAATTTTGCCAAAGGCACTATGCCAATCAAACCAACTGTTTCGATTATAATAATATTTTAATTACCCACAGAGTGTCCAATCGGAGATTAAAATTATTTTTTCAGCTAAATCGAATTGTTTGATTGGCATGACTAGTGTCTCTGGTAAGGTTGTAGAAAATAATTTTGTCCTAAAATATATGCCCTGTGAGTTCTGCGACACCAAAAATAATAAAATGCATTTGGGACCATTCCTAAACTACGTGGTCATATTTTGATCCCTTTTATACCCCCCTACTCCCACGTGGTCTTTCGTGGTCTTTTGTTTTGTGATATATGCAAATATATGTACAATAAAGTATGAAAAATTTATAAAAAAATGAAGGTTCAAGAATGGTTGTTTCCGGATCCGGGGTCTTAACGTGTTCTTGTCGTTAGGCTGGATGTAGGCGGAAGGGGATAGGACTAAACTGGGGCGTGGATGGATTTCAGAAAAACGTATATAAGGGACATGTAGGATAGGTCACGGCTCGCCAAGACATCACGAACAGGAACAGCCGACTGCCCACCTTCGGCCTGCAGGGAAGCTATTAATTTAGACCTAGCGTCAAGGTGTACAGGGCATGACCAAACAACGTGCTCTTTGTCGTGATAACCTTCACCACAGGCACAGATACCACTTTCCCCGAGCCCAACACGACGGAGATGCGCGTCAAATCTATAGTGATTGGACATAAGCCGGGACATCACGCAAATGAAATCCCGACCTACATCCAACCCCTTGAACCACGGGTTCGTCGACACCTTGGGGATTATGGAATTTAACCACCTTCCCAGTACCCCTCTGGTCCAAGCATTTTGCCAACTGATGATCGTATTCTGACGTACAAATGAGAAAAATTCATTAAAGGCAATTGGTCTTTCATAAATTCCACCGTTTGTTGCGCTCACCTTAGCCAAAGAGTCCGCTTTCTCATTGCCCGGTATCGAGCAGAGAGAAGGGACCCACGCTAAGGTAATCTGATACGATTTTTCGGATAAAGCACTCAGATGTTCCCGTGTTTTCCCCAGGAAATACGGAGAGTGCTTAACTTCTTTCATCGATTGGAGAGCCTCAATGGAACTGAGACTGTCCGTAAAGATAAAATAATGGTCCGTGGGCATTTTTTCGATAATCCCTAGGGTGTACTGAATTGCAGCCAATTCTGCGACGTAAACAGAAGCAGGATTATCGAGCTTATGGGAGACGGTTAAATTGTTATTGAAAATACCGAAGCCAGTGGACCCATCAAGAAGTGATTCGTCAGTGTAGAACATATTGTCGCAGTTGATGTTTCGATATTTATTGGAAAAAAATTTGGGGAACTGCTGCACGCGTAAATGATCCGGGATTCCACGAGTTTCTTCTATCATGGATGTATCGAAAAACACAGTAGAATCAGAAGTATTTGATAAGTCGACACGATTTGGAATATTCAAAGAAGGGTTAATATTATGGGACATGTGATTGAAATACAATGTCATAAAACGGGTTTGAGAATTAAGTTCGATTAACCTTTCAAAATTTTCAATCACAGGACGGTTCAAGACCTCACATTTGATAAAAATGCGAGAAGACAGGCTCCAGAAGCGGTTTTTCTATGGTAGTACTCCAGCTAAGACCTCCAAACTCATCGTATGGGTCGACTGCATGCAACCCAAGGCGATACGCAAACAACGATATTGTATTCGCTCCAGTTTGATCAAATGTGTGTTTGCTGCGGAGCGGAAGCAGAAACACCCGTACTCAATGACAGCCAATATCGTTGTTTGGTAAAGCCTTATAAGGTCTCCTGGGTGGGCTCCCCACCATTGTCCGGTTATTGTACAAAGACAATTCACTCTTTGTTGACATATTTTCATCAAATACCAAACGTGACAACCCCAGGTGCCTTTAGAGTCGAACCAGACACCAAGATATTTGTGTGCCAAAACCTGAGAAATCGTTCTACCCATTAATTGTGTTTGAAGCTGAGCAGGTTCATGCTTCCTAGAAAAAACTACTATCTCAGTCTTCTCCGGAGAGAATTCGATACCTAGCTGTAAAGCCCAAGCAGACAAATTGTCCAAGGTATCTTGCAATGGTCCTTGCAAATCGGCAGCTTTGGCTCCTGTAACAGAGATTACACTGTCGTCTGCAAGTTGTCTTATCGTGCATGAATTTGCCAGACATTCATCGATGTCTTTCACATAAAAGTTGTAAAGAAGGGGGCTTAAACATGAGCCCTGGGGAAGACCCATGTAGCTAATGCGAAAAGTTGCCAAATCGCCGTGCGTAAAATGCATGTGCTTTTCGGACAGCAAATTGTGCAAAAAATTGTTCAAAATTGGAGAAAATCCTTGTCGGTGAAGTTTACCCGAAATAATGTCAATAGAAACGGAATCAAAAGCCCTTTTAATGTCCAAGAACGCAGACGCCATTTGTTCTTTGCGAGCATACGCCAACTGAATATCTGTTGAAAGCAACGCAAGACAATCATTCGTCACTTTGGCACGGCGGAAGCCAAATTGAGTATCTGATAGTAGACCATTTGATTCGACCCAGTGGTCTAAACGACGGAGTATCATTTTTTCCATCAATTTCCGGATACAGGATAGCATTGCAATCGGCCTATAAGAGTTGTGATCAGAAGCTGGTTTCCCTGGTTTTTGGATGGCGAACACCTTCACTTGCCTCCAATCCTGCGGTACAATGTTTTGCTCCAGAAACTTATTGAACAAGTTTAACAAGCGCCTCTTGGCATTGCCGGGTAGATTCTTCAACAAGTTAAATTTGATTCTATCTAACCCAGGTGCGTTATTGTTACAGGACAGGAGGGCAACTGAATACTCTGCCATCGTAAAAGGTGATTCTATCGCGTCGTGACCCGGAGACGTATTGCGAACAAAGTTTTGCGTAGGAACAGAGTCCGGACATACTTTCCTGGCAAAATCAAATATCCCTCGACTTGAAGACTCCTCGCTTTCGCGTAATTAAAATAAGAAAGGCAGATGGTCGCTACCGTGAGGATCGGGGATTACCTTCCATGTGCAATCCAACCGTAGCGACGTCGAACATAAGGATAGATCCAAAGCGCTTGGGCGCGCTGGAGGTTTCGGGATACGTGTCATTTCACCGTTGTTCAAAATAGTCATGTCGAAGTCATCGCAAAGGTTATAGATTAAAGAGGAGCGGTTATCATTGTAGGGGGAACCCCAAGCCACACCATGAGAGTTGAAGTCTCCCAAAATCAAACGTGGCGAGGGAAGAAGCTCTATTAAATCAAAGAGCAACCGTTGCCCAACCTGTGCGCTGGGAGGAATATATATTGAGGCAATACAAAGCTCTTTACCTTGTATTGTCATTTGACATGCGACAACTTCGATGCCTGGAATCGAGGGGAGGTAAATACGATAGAAAGAATAGCACTTTTTAATCCCTAAAAGTACTCCTCCATATGGGGTGTCTCGATCAAGGCGAATAATATTAAAATCATGGAAGTTGAGATCAATATTTGAAGTAAGCCAAGTTTCACAAAGGGAAAACATTTTCGGGGAAGTTCAGGAGAGGAAATATTTTTCCTCTTTCTAGACGCCCCAGGATTGGCATAAGATGTTCCCGCTGGTGAATCGTCAGAATCGGTTTCATCAGAGGACAACAGATCAAAGGGGTTCGATGTTATGGTAGAAGTGGTCACGGTCTTCTTCAGCATCTCAGCGTAAGATCGCTTTGAACGCTCCTTAAGTGACCGCTTGATTTTATCTCTGCGCTGCATGTAAACCGGGCATGTGGAGAGCTCATGCTGATTTTCCCCGCAGTGAATACATTTTTCAGCATTTACACTGCAAGAATCGTCCGCATGAGTTTCGCCACACTTGCTACATCGTGCCTTATTGCAGCAGTAGGCGGCTGTGTGGCCTAGCTGCTTGCAATTGGTGCAATTCATAACACGGGGTACATACAATCGCACAGGCAGACGAACCCGATCGATCGAGACGTGGCTAGGGAGAGCAGATCCGGCAAACGTAACACGAAACGAGTCTGACGGAGTGTACACTTTTGTGCCGTTGACAAGAGACACAGACCGCAATTGCTTGCAATCTATGATCTTTACTTTTACGTCGTGACACAAAGCATTTTTGAAGCAGCCAAAACCGCTTGCCAAGATACACTCGACCGACAGACTCGAATCGGTTATGACACCGTCGATCTCCACGTCTCGTGCGGGTATATAAACGCGATACTCGCGTGTGAAAAGCTCGGAGCGAGCAATAGCGTTGGCCTGTTCCAGGTCGCTGACCACGACACGGAGCTTGTTGGGTCTGACCTTGGAGATTTCGGTCACGGCCTTGTACCCCTCCGTCAGGTCTTTCGAAATCTGCAGGATGTTTAACGGTTTCGATTTCGGTCCTGCTTTTGGCCGAAAGAAAACAGTAAAGCTGCCCTGAGATCCGTCCGGGTAAAGCCTGGGGCGAGGGGGGACTGGAGAATTAACAGAGGAAGGGTTGGCAGGAGGGACAGGGTCGGAGGGGTTCGGGGATGGTGGCACGGGAGGCGAGGGATCTACATCCATCGCGCTAAATCTAGCGCACTAGCGCTTACAGAACACGTACCTCTTTACTTCTCCTTTCAGCAGGGTTGGTCGTCCGAACGGTCGAAGCTGCAGCCGTTACAGCCAGCAGCACCAATACAGCAGCTCCAAACAGCCACCAGCAGCGAGCCTGGTGTGCAATCACTCAGCACAGCGACACAACTCGCTGTCAACTGTTGGCTTCTTCTTTTTCCTCCTTTGTGTTGAGATTCTCGTCCACTGCTGTAGCACAAATCACTTAGCAGCCTAATCTGCTTACGCACCAGCAAACAGCCACGATGCGAAACAGTTGCACAAAGGCGGGCGACCTTGAACCTTCACTCGACCAGGCAAACAATGCCAACACTTGCTCACGCGTCTTTTGTTTTATATTCTATCGGAGCGATCACCAAACACGTCCGATACTGATGCGTGTTCGGCACAGAATGATTTTAAATTTGTTGTTGAGTATCAAAATAAATAAAATTTGTTTAAGCAGCTTGATCATCCACGATAAATTTTTCGCTTATAGTTATGGTAAATTGTATACTCATCTAGAAATCATCTAGAAAAACATTTAGTTGATAATGAGTGAAATCTTACTTTTAGTGATTTTCAGGTATCGGATTTGTAAATTAGTTTTTTTTTAATAAATTACAAAGTTTTTGAATGCCGAACAAAATATAAACATCTTTCTTTCTTCCTTCAGTTCACGAACATCCAGGTCTTATATATTGTTTTTTTAAACCAAAACGTTGATTTTTTTTACCTGTCATTGAGTATTGAAATATACTTCCAGGAAAAATAACATAAATCCCGACGCATTGCACAATAGAACTATTATTCTAAAGAAGTAAATGCCATATAAGGCAAAGCCTGTTTAAAAAAAATATCCTTCGTTCGGATAAATTTGAAATATGTTTCAAAAATTTGATTACAGTTAATTGCTGACAACCAGAGCCGTAGGTACTCCGTTTTGCGTGGGGGGCAGAGAGTTTTTATTTGATAAAACGTTTTTTTTTGTGAAGTAAGCAGTTCAAAACCGTTATGTGCTCGACAAAAAAAGGATCTTTACGCGTCCAACGGAGTACCCGGGTACTCACAAATTAAAATTCTTGCAGTTGTTTGTTTGCAGTTTTCGTCCCATTTCGATTGTTTTAGCACCTTAAGATTCAGAAGCTCATTTATTTTCAAATAAGCGTTAGGGGTGTCCCGTAAGAATTTCCTTATTCTCGAGCATCCGGTTTCCCGGGTTTATATTCCGAAAAAAAAACGAATCTGCGAATGTGCGTATAATTGAAATAAAGCAGGGGTATAAGTTTTATCATTTCTGTCTTACAGTGGCGAGCCAGCTTGTGGTTAAAAACCTCCTTATATAAGAAAAGAAAATCTACAAATTTTAATGAGTTTGCTAACTTTAATGAGCAGGTTTACATTCCGTAATTGAGTTTCAGGGGACCAATTTTTTACGTAGGTTCAGCTAGTTTGACTCTAACTGAGTAAGAGCTTCGTACACTTACTTTGTATTCATATCGAGCTTGTATTCAAATACCCAGCCGTAAAAATACTCACCTCAATTGACGAATAATGGAAGATTTACAGTAGGGCGCCAGTGAGATGTATGAAAAAAGGTCATTCGAATATCGTTTAGCGGTAGGGTCAAAAGTCCCCATGCAAAATTTTAGCTAAATCGGCCTTTGGGAACACGCCCCTCAAAGCGATCAATGTTTCAACTTTCTGACTGATGAAATGCACAGGTGAAAGCTCATGAAATCGTCGATATCGAATTTTTCTATGCCAAATGTCTAAAAAATTTCATACGTCGAGATCTGGTGTACCTTATCGGAAAAATTTTTTTTCTGGATGATTTTTTTCGAGGAGACGAAACTTTTGAGCCCTATCGTTAAACGAAATTCGAAAAATTGATTTTCATTGGCACCCTAATACACAGGTTACGGCTAGGTATTTGTATTCGAGCTCGACGTGAAAACCGCTATTAATTAGCGTAATACCCCGTTCACACTACACCGCATATCACCTGATATCAGGCGATTCGTGCTATCGAGGCCATATCACCATCCATATATATCCCATACAATCGATCTGTCAACGGTTATCACCTCGGCTACATGCTACCGCGGATATCATGTTCGAAAAACAATAATTTCAAGCAGTTGGCAACACGGCCAGCAGACATTTGACACAACCCTACAAATTTAGAACTTCGCGTTGCATGCGAGAAAAAAGGAAGGAAATATTTTTGCTATTTTCATCCCGCACATGTTGACAATTGCATATGAGAGTTCACGTTTGTGCGAGCCAACTCGCTGACATCTCTATCCCATTGCTCTTGTTGTCTTGTTTAAGCTTTGATTTGTTTTTGTTTTCTTCTCTTTTCAATTACCAAAGCAAATGTCAAATCATATCAACTCACTCTAATGTGAACGCTTGAGGTGATATCCGATATCATCTGGCGATATCAGGTGATATCCGACGTAGTCTGAACAAGGCATAACTGTGTATCTTTTGGCTCAACGAGTAAATGTAGGCATGAAGGTAGAAACTTAAATTAACTGAAAATATGATGGAACCCACAACTTCCAAACTATGTATCTTACACTTAATTTTTTCAAATGTCTTGAGGGTGCGACCATGTGCGATCGAGAAACTAAGAACAGAAGAGAGTTTTTAAAAGTTCTACACTGAAGCAACAAATGCATTGAAGGAATTACAGCGTTATAAATCCAGCTTCGAGAGCCGCCGATCGATGTCAACCAACGATACTGAGAGAATCTACTGCGAAAAATACTGAGAGAATGGAGCGATTCAACCGTCAGCTCAAATTCTAAATTTTACGATAGGCTTTGTTTGATCAGTGTTTACCATTAGACCAGGTAGAGTGTGGAATGCCTAGTCCGAAGTCCGGTCAGACTACAATTTTTATAGTCTGATTTTATTTCGGACCGAACCGGAACAGAGTTGTCCGGGCTAGGTAACGGTCTGGGTTATGCTACCGAGATGTGGAAAAGTCCAGCCGAAATATATTGAACTGAACATGAACATGAATCACAAGATCATATTGCAGGAAGTTAGGATACTGGCTCACCAAAAGATTGAAGAACTTATCTTTTCTGGCATATTTGCTCGACCAAAAAATTGACTGATACCGTTAACATTAACAAATCGGTGACTATTCAATAATGCTTATTGCTAATATTTCAGATTTTTCTTTTGGATTTTTTCACTTAGTATCAATCACATACATGAGAAAATTGCGTGGTGGGGCAATACAAACGCGTGGGGGGCTGAGCCCCCCCTAGCCCCCCCGGTACCTACCTACCTAAAATTGGTTGAATTTCATTAAGGTCTAGAGGTGGCGCAGAGGGCCTAAAGGTCAAATTTTAAACGAAAGCAATTTTAAAACAAAACATATGCCTATATAGGTAAACAGGTGATTTTGTGACCCTTTAGGGCGTAAATTTCGTCCGTTTTGCGTTAAATTCAACCGTTTTTGAAATATTCGCAATTTCAGTGTACACTTTTGCAATCTCGAGGTATGTGTTTATAAGGAAATGCACAAGGTGCCTGTATAAGTTAACACGTCATGTTCTCGAATATATTCTCGCAAAAGACATCATTGTTCCTCCGGAAAGAGTGCAATCATAAACATAAACACATTTTAAAATCACCCTTTAGGCGTTCCATTCGGGCAACATACGCAATAAACGAATCTGCCTCGAATTTTGTGTGCCTGAAAACTGATGCATCGGAAACTCCATGTTTACTTATGGTAGACAGTGGTTCTGACATATCAGTCATAAAGGCCCACAAAGTTAAACCAAGTCATATATACTATCCATCAAATAAGTGTAGTATAACCACAGAGAACAGACGTTCAACTTTTTTTTCAAAAGAAGTGTAAAAACTTGCAACCGTCATTTACCACTAAGTGGTAATGCGCTTTGTGGCGCTTTTGTCACTTACAAATCAAGCACTGATATCGATAAAATATCGATACAGCAATATTTATGCAGTGCAACTGGGGCACCACAAGACAGATGTCGTTAGTGTATTAACGTATTTTGATTCAAATTTTTACACACGATTTTCAAATTTCTTTTTATGAACATTAATGCCTGTTCTCTGTGGTATAACTGGCATTGGCGATGGGAGAGATAGTGCTCTCGGTGATATAGTAAAAATCTTAACTCACAATCAAAATTTAGAACAAAATTTTCATATAGTGGAGAACAATTTCCCAATACCAACTGACGAAATATTGGGAAGGGATTTTCTGACTAATTGGAAATGCAACATCAATTATGACAGCTGGATTTTATCCATTAGAACAAAAGAAAACATTATTGAATTACCAATAACAAGCCATGCAAATGGAAAATTTATAATCCCTCCACGATGTGAGGCAATCAAAAAATTGAGCGTACAAAACTTAGAAGATAGTGTTACTATCGCAGAAGAAATACAATATGGTGTGTTCTGCGCCAGTGGTATTATAAATAATAAGCAACCTTCCATAAAAATAGTAAATACTACTGATTAAATGGTTCAAATTTCTATAGATTTTACGCCAAAGTTTAAACCGCTTTTAAATTACGAAATATTTAACTTAACGAAAACTCCGAACAGTATTTCAAGAAATCAAATGATGTTCAAGGAATTAAACTTCAAAACAGATGATCCAAAAATAAAAGAAAGCCTTCAAGGACATTGTCAAGAGTTTCAAGATATATTTTCTTTAAACGAAGACCTTCTAACAGAAAATAATTTTTATAAACAGAAAGTTTATTTAAATGAACCAAACCCTATATATATAAAAAATTATAGAATACCCGAAGCACAAAAACTAGAGATGGATGTGCAAATTCAAAATATGGTAAATAACAAAATCATCCAAAATTCTATTTCACCGTTAAACAATCCAATCTTATTGGTACCTAAGAAATCTACCAGAAACGAAAAAAAATAACGTTTAGTAGTCGATTTCCATCAGTTAAACAAAAGAATTAGCGCTGATAAATTTCCACTGCCTAGGTAAGATGAAATATTAGTTCAGTTAGGAAGAGCGAAGTATTTCTCAACGCTCGACCTCGAGTGAAGAAAGCAAAAAATATACAGCTTTCTCGTCTACCTCGGGACATTGTGAATTTGACAGGCTACCGTTTGGATTAAACATTAGCCCAAATAGCTTTCAAAGGATGATTACAATCGCACTTAGCGGTCTTCCTCCTGAGATAGCTCTCCTATACATTGATGACATCATTGTCATCGGGTGTTCAATTAATCACCATGTTGCAAACTTAAAAAAGGTTTTTCAACGCTTAAGAGAATGTAACCTTAAACTCAACTCTAGTAAGTGTCAATTTTTCAGAAATGAGGTCTCGTACCTAGGACACCATATCTCCGACATAGGTATACAACCTGACAAAAGTAAGCATACTTCAATCCTAAACTACCCGGAACCACAGAGTGCGGACGAAACACGTCGATTTGTAGCTTTCTGTAACTACTATCGACGCTTTATCCCAAACTTTGCGAAAATTTGCAACCCATTGAACAAATTACTCAGCAAAGATATAAAGTTTAACTAGGATGAAAATTAACAAAAAGCGTTTAAAACATCAAAATCATACTTATTATCACCAAGCATACTAAAGTATCCTGACTTTAAAAAGGAATTCATTTTAACCACCGATAATTCGAAAATAGCATGTGGTGCGGTACTTGCTCAAGTACATGATGGTGCCGAATTACCTATTTCATTCGCCAGTAAAGCCTTTATAATAGGTGAGGCAAACAAATCCACTATAGAACAAGAATTAACTGCCATACACTGGGCAGTGACACATTTCCGACCCTACCTATATGGCCGAAAATTTAAAATTCGAACCGACCACAGACCATTGATATATTTATTTTCATTTAGAAATCCATCCTATAAATTAACTCGAATGAGATGGGATTTATAGGAATATAATTTCGAAGTGGAATATATCAAAGGTAAAGAAAACGTGTTACCAGATGCATTGTCACGAATACAAATCACATCTGAAACACTAAAACAAGCATATGTGGTAACGAGATCGATGACAAAGAAAACTACTACCAAAACACCTGACACTCTCACACTAGATTTACAGTAGGGCGCCAGTGAGATGTATGAAAAAAGGTCATTCGAATATCGTTTAGCGGTAGGGTTCAAAAGTCCCCATGCAAAATTTTAGCTAAATCGGCCTTTGGGAACACGCCCCTCAAAGCGATCAATGTTTCAACTTTCTGACTGCTGAAATGCACAGGTAAAAGTTCATGAAATCGTCGATATCGAATTTTTCTATGCCAAATGTCTAAAAAATTTCATACGTCGAGATCTGGTGTACCTTATCGGAAAAAATTTTTTTTGGATGATTTTTTTCGAGGAGACGAAACTTTTGAGCCCTATCGTTAAACGAAATTCGAAAAATTGATTTTCATTGGCACCCTAATACACAGGTTACGGCTAGGTATTTGTATTCGAGCTCGACGTGAAAACCGCTATTAATTAGCGTAATACCCCGTTCACACTACACCGCATATCACCTGATATCAGGCGATTCGTGCTATCGAGGCCATATCACCATCCATATATATCCCATACAATCGATCTGTCAACGGTTATCACCTCGGCTACATGCTATCGCGAATATCATGTTCGAAAACCAATAATTTCAAGCAGTTGGCAACACGGCCAGCAGACATTTGACACAACCCTACAAATTTAGAACTTCGCGTTGCATGCGAGAAAAAAGGAAGGAAATATTTTTGCTATTTTCATCCCGCACATGTTGACAATTGCATATGAGAGTTCACGTTTGTGCGAGCCAACTCGCTGACATCTCTATCCCATTGCTCTTGTTGTCTTGTTTAAGCTTTGATTTGTTTTTGTTTTCTTCTCTTTTCAATTACCAAAGCAAATGTCAAATCATATCAACTCACTCTAATGTGAACGCTTGAGGTGATATCCGATATCATCTGGCGATATCAGGTGATATCCGACGTAGTCTGAACAAGGCATAACTGTGTATCTTTTGGCTCAACGAGTAAATGTAGGCATGAAGGTAGAAACTTAAATTAACTGAAAATATGATGGAACCCACAACTTCCAAACTATGTATCTTACACTTAATTTTTTCAAATGTCTTGAGGGTGCGACCATGTGCGATCGAGAAACTAAGAACAGAAGAGAGTTTTTAAAAGTTCTACACTGAAGCAACAAATGCATTGAAGGAATTACAGCGTTATAAATCCAGCTTCGAGAGCCGCCGATCGATGTCAACCAACGATACTGAGAGAATCTACTGCGAAAAATACTGAGAGAATGGAGCGATTCAACCGTCAGCTCAAATTCTAAATTTTACGATAGGCTTTGTTTGATCAGTGTTTACCATTAGACCAGGTAGAGTGTGGAATGCCTAGTCCGAAGTCCGGTCAGACTACAATTTTTATAGTCTGATTTTATTTCGGACCGAACCGGAACAGAGTTGTCCGGGCTAGGTAACGGTCTGGGTTATGCTACCGAGATGTGGAAAAGTCCAGCCGAAATATATTGAACTGAACATGAACATGAATCACAAGATCATATTGCAGGAAGTTAGGATACTGGCTCACCAAAAGATTGAAGAACTTATCTTTTCTGGCATATTTGCTCGACCAAAAAATTGACTGATACCGTTAACATTAACAAATCGGTGACTATTCAGTAATGCTTATTGCTAAAATTTCAGATTTTTCTCTTGGATTTTTTCACTTAGTATCAATCACATACATGAGAAAATTGCGTGGTGGGGCAATACAAACGCGTGGGGGGCTGAGCCCCCCCGGTACCTACCTACCTAAAATTGGTTGAATTTCATTAGGGTCTAGAGGTGGCGCAGAGGGCCTAAAGGTCAAATTTTAAACGAAAGCTATTTTAAAACAAAACATATGCCTATATAGGTAAACAGGTGATTTTGTGACCCTTTAGGGCGTAAATTTCGTCCGTTTTGCGTTAAATTCAACCGTTTTTGAAATATTTGCAATTTCAGTGTACACTTTTGCAATGTCGAGGTATGTGATTATAAGGAAATGCACAAGGTGCCTGTATAAGTTAACACGTCATGTTCTCGAATATATTCTCGCAATAGGCATCATTGTTCCTCCGAAAAGAGTGCAATCATAAACATAAACACATTTGAAAATCACCCTTTAGGCGTTCCATTCGGGCAGCATACGCAATAAACGTATCTGCCTCGAATTTTGTGTGCCTGAAAACTGATGCATCGGAAACTCCATGTTTACTTATGGTAGACAGTGGTTCTGACATATCAGTCATAAAGGCCCACAAAGTAAAACCAAGTCATATATACTATCCATCAAATAAGTGTTGTATAACCACAGAGAACAGACGTTCAACTTTTTTTTCAAAAGAAGTGTAAAAACTTGCAACCGTCATTTACCACTAAGTGGTAATGCGCTTTGTGGCCCTTTTGTCACTTACAAATCAAGCACTGATATCGATAAAATATCGATACAGCAATATTTATGCAGTGCAACTGGGGCACCACAAGACAGATGTCGTTAGTGTATTAACGTATTTTGATTCAAATTTTTACACACGATTTTCAAATTTCTTTTATGAACATTAATGCCTGTTCTCTGTGGTATAACTGGCACTGGCGATGGGAGAGATAGTGCTCTCGGTGATATAGTAAAATTCTTAACTCACAATCAAAATTTAGAACAAAATTTCCATATAGTGGAGAATAATTTCCCAATACCAACTGACGAAATATTGGGAAGGGATTTTCTGACTAATTGGAAATGCAACATCAATTATGACAGCTGGATTTTATCCATTAGAACAAAAGAAAACATTATTGAATTACCAATAACAAGCCATGCAAATGGAAAATTTATAATCCCTCCACGATGTGAGGTATTAAAAAAATTGAGCGTACAAAACTTAGAAGATAGTGTTACTATCGCAAAAGAAATACAATATGGTGTGTTCTGCGCCAATGGTATTATAAATAATAAGCAATGTTTCATAAAAATAGTAAATACTACTGATTAAATGGTTCAAATTTCTATAGATTTTACGCCAAAGTTTAAACCGCTTATAAATTACGAAATATTTAACTTAACGAAAACTCCGAACAGTATTTCAAGAAATCAAATGATGTTCAAGGAATTAAACTTCAAAACAGATGATCCAAAAATAAAAGAAAGCCTTCAAGGACATTGTCAAGAGTTTCAAGATATATTTTCTTTAAACGAAGACCTTCTAACAGAAAATAATTTTTATAAACAGAAAGTTTATTTAAATGAACCAAACCCTATATATATAAAAAATTATAGAATACCCGAAGCACAAAAACTAGAGATGGATGTGCAAATTCAAAATATGTTAAATAACAAAATCATCCAAAATTCTATTTCACCGTTAAACAATCCAATCTTATTGGTACCTAAGAAATCTACCAGAAACGAGAAAAAATGACGTTTAGTAGTCGATTTCCATAAGTTAAACAAAAGAATTAGCGCTGATAAATTTCCACTGCCTAGGTAAGATGAAATATTAGTTCAGTTAGGAAGAGCGAAGTATTTCTCAACGCTCGACCTCGAGTGAAGGAAGCAAAAAATATACAGCTTTCTCGTCTACCTCGGGACATTGTGAAATTGACAGGCTACCGTTTGGATTAAACATTAGCCCAAATAGCTTTCAAAGGATGATTACAATCGCACTTAGCGGTCTTCCTCCTGAGATAGCTTTCCTATACATTGATGACATCATTGTCATCGGGTGTTCAATTAATCACCATGTTGCAAACTTAAAAAAGGTTTTTCAACGCTTAAGAGAATGTAACCTTAAACTCAACTCTAGTAAGTGTCAATTTTTCAGAAATGAGGTCTCGTACCTAGGACACCATATCTCCGACATAGGTATACAACCTGACAAAAGTAAGCATACTTCAATCCTAAACTACCCGGAACCACAGAGTGCGGACGAAACACGTCGATTTGTAGCTTTCTGTAACTACTATCGACGCTTTATCCCAAACTTTGCGAAAATTTACAACCCATTGAACAAATTACTCAGCAAAGATATAAAGTTTAACTAGGATGAAAATTGCCAAAAAGCGTTTAAAACATCAAAATCATACTTATTATCACCAACCATACTAAAGTATTCGACTTTAAAAAGGAATTCATTTTAACCACCGATAATTCGAAAATAGCATGTGGTGCGGTACTTGCTCAAGTACATGATGGTGCCGAATTACCTATTTCATTCGCCAGTAAAGCCTTTACAAAAGGTGAGGCAAACAAATCCACTATAGAACAAGAATTAACTGCCATACACTGGGCAGTGACACATTTCCGACCCAACCTATATGGCCGAAAATTTAAAATTCGAACCGACCACAGACCATTGATATATTTATTTTCATTTAGAAATCCATCCTATAAATTAACTCGAATGAGATGGGATTTAGAGGAATATAATTTCGAAGTGGAATATATCAAAGGTAAAGTGGAATATATCAAAGGTAAAGGTAAAACGTGTTACCAGATGCATTGTCACGAATACAAATCACATCTGAAACACTAAAACAAGCATATGTGGTAACGAGATCGATGACAAAGAAAACTACTACCAAAACACCTGACACTCTCACACTAGATTTACAGTAGGGCGCCAGTGAGATGTATGAAAAAAGGTCATTCGAATATCGTTTAGCGGTAGGGTTCAAAAGTCCCCATGCAAAATTTTAGCTAAATCGGCCTTTGGGAACACGCCCCTCAAAGCGATCAATGTTTCAACTTTCTGATTGCTGAAATGCACAGGTAAAAGTTCATGAAATCGTCGATATCGAATTTTTCTATGCCAAATGTCTAAAAAATTTCATACGTCGAGATCTGGTGTACCTTATCGGAAAAAATTTTTTTTGGATGATTTTTTTCGAGGAGACGAAACTTTTGAGCCCTATCGTTAAACGAAATTCGAAAAATTGATTTTCATTGGCACCCTAATACACAGGTTACGGCTAGGTATTTGTATTCGAGCTCGACGTGAAAACCGCTATTAATTAGCGTAATACCCCGTTCACACTACACCGCATATCACCTGATATCAGGCGATTCGTGCTATCGAGGCCATATCACCATCCATATATATCCCATACAATCGATCTGTCAACGGTTATCACCTCGGCTACATGCTATCGCGAATATCATGTTCGAAAACCAATAATTTCAAGCAGTTGGCAACACGGCCAGCAGACATTTGACACAACCCTACAAATTTAGAACTTCGCGTTGCATGCGAGAAAAAAGGAAGGAAATATTTTTGCTATTTTCATCCCGCACATGTTGACAATTGCATATGAGAGTTCACGTTTGTGCGAGCCAACTCGCTGACATCTCTATCCCATTGCTCTTGTTGTCTTGTTTAAGCTTTGATTTGTTTTTGTTTTCTTCTCTTTTCAATTACCAAAGCAAATGTCAAATCATATCAACTCACTCTAATGTGAACGCTTGAGGTGATATCCGATATCATCTGGCGATATCAGGTGATATCCGACGTAGTCTGAACAAGGCATAACTGTGTATCTTTTGGCTCAACGAGTAAATGTAGGCATGAAGGTAGAAACTTAAATTAACTGAAAATATGATGGAACCCACAACTTCCAAACTATGTATCTTACACTTAATTTTTTCAAATGTCTTGAGGGTGCGACCATGTGCGATCGAGAAACTAAGAACAGAAGAGAGTTTTTAAAAGTTCTACACTGAAGCAACAAATGCATTGAAGGAATTACAGCGTTATAAATCCAGCTTCGAGAGCCGCCGATCGATGTCAACCAACGATACTGAGAGAATCTACTGCGAAAAATACTGAGAGAATGGAGCGATTCAACCGTCAGCTCAAATTCTAAATTTTACGATAGGCTTTGTTTGATCAGTGTTTACCATTAGACCAGGTAGAGTGTGGAATGCCTAGTCCGAAGTCCGGTCAGACTACAATTTTTATAGTCTGATTTTATTTCGGACCGAACCGGAACAGAGTTGTCCGGGCTAGGTAACGGTCTGGGTTATGCTACCGAGATGTGGAAAAGTCCAGCCGAAATATATTGAACTGAACATGAACATGAATCACAAGATCATATTGCAGGAAGTTAGGATACTGGCTCACCAAAAGATTGAAGAACTTATCTTTTCTGGCATATTTGCTCGACCAAAAAATTGACTGATACCGTTAACATTAACAAATCGGTGACTATTCAGTAATGCTTATTGCTAAAATTTCAGATTTTTCTCTTGGATTTTTTCACTTAGTATCAATCACATACATGAGAAAATTGCGTGGTGGGGCAATACAAACGCGTGGGGGGCTGAGCCCCCCCGGTACCTACCTACCTAAAATTGGTTGAATTTCATTAGGGTCTAGAGGTGGCGCAGAGGGCCTAAAGGTCAAATTTTAAACGAAAGCTATTTTAAAACAAAACATATGCCTATATAGGTAAACAGGTGATTTTGTGACCCTTTAGGGCGTAAATTTCGTCCGTTTTGCGTTAAATTCAACCGTTTTTGAAATATTTGCAATTTCAGTGTACACTTTTGCAATGTCGAGGTATGTGATTATAAGGAAATGCACAAGGTGCCTGTATAAGTTAACACGTCATGTTCTCGAATATATTCTCGCAATAGGCATCATTGTTCCTCCGAAAAGAGTGCAATCATAAACATAAACACATTTGAAAATCACCCTTTAGGCGTTCCATTCGGGCAGCATACGCAATAAACGTATCTGCCTCGAATTTTGTGTGCCTGAAAACTGATGCATCGGAAACTCCATGTTTACTTATGGTAGACAGTGGTTCTGACATATCAGTCATAAAGGCCCACAAAGTAAAACCAAGTCATATATACTATCCATCAAATAAGTGTTGTATAACCACAGAGAACAGACGTTCAACTTTTTTTTCAAAAGAAGTGTAAAAACTTGCAACCGTCATTTACCACTAAGTGGTAATGCGCTTTGTGGCCCTTTTGTCACTTACAAATCAAGCACTGATATCGATAAAATATCGATACAGCAATATTTATGCAGTGCAACTGGGGCACCACAAGACAGATGTCGTTAGTGTATTAACGTATTTTGATTCAAATTTTTACACACGATTTTCAAATTTCTTTTATGAACATTAATGCCTGTTCTCTGTGGTATAACTGGCACTGGCGATGGGAGAGATAGTGCTCTCGGTGATATAGTAAAATTCTTAACTCACAATCAAAATTTAGAACAAAATTTCCATATAGTGGAGAATAATTTCCCAATACCAACTGACGAAATATTGGGAAGGGATTTTCTGACTAATTGGAAATGCAACATCAATTATGACAGCTGGATTTTATCCATTAGAACAAAAGAAAACATTATTGAATTACCAATAACAAGCCATGCAAATGGAAAATTTATAATCCCTCCACGATGTGAGGTATTAAAAAAATTGAGCGTACAAAACTTAGAAGATAGTGTTACTATCGCAAAAGAAATACAATATGGTGTGTTCTGCGCCAATGGTATTATAAATAATAAGCAATGTTTCATAAAAATAGTAAATACTACTGATTAAATGGTTCAAATTTCTATAGATTTTACGCCAAAGTTTAAACCGCTTATAAATTACGAAATATTTAACTTAACGAAAACTTCGAACAGTATTTCAAGAAATCAAATGATGTTCAAGGAATTAAACTTCAAAACAGATGATCCAAAAATAAAAGAAAGCCTTCAAGGACATTGTCAAGAGTTTCAAGATATATTTTCTTTAAACGAAGACCTACTAACAGAAAATAATTTTTATAAACAGAAAGTTTATTTAAATGAACCAAACCCTATATATATAAAAAATTATAGAATACCCGAAGCACAAAAACTAGAGATGGATGTGCAAATTCAAAATATGTTAAATAACAAAATCATCCAAAATTCTATTTCACCGTTAAACAATCCAATCTTATTGGTACCTAAGAAATCTACCAGAAACGAGAAAAAATGACGTTTAGTAGTCGATTTCCATAAGTTAAACAAAAGAATTAGCGCTGATAAATTTCCACTGCCTAGGTAAGATGAAATATTAGTTCAGTTAGGAAGAGCGAAGTATTTCTCAACGCTCGACCTCGAGTGAAGGAAGCAAAAAATATACAGCTTTCTCGTCTACCTCGGGACATTGTGAAATTGACAGGCTACCGTTTGGATTAAACATTAGCCCAAATAGCTTTCAAAGGATGATTACAATCGCACTTAGCGGTCTTCCTCCTGAGATAGCTTTCCTATACATTGATGACATCATTGTCATCGGGTGTTCAATTAATCACCATGTTGCAAACTTAAAAAAGGTTTTTCAACGCTTAAGAGAATGTAACCTTAAACTCAACTCTAGTAAGTGTCAATTTTTCAGAAATGAGGTCTCGTACCTAGGACACCATATCTCCGACATAGGTATACAACCTGACAAAAGTAAGCATACTTCAATCCTAAACTACCCGGAACCACAGAGTGCGGACGAAACACGTCGATTTGTAGCTTTCTGTAACTACTATCGACGCTTTATCCCAAACTTTGCGAAAATTTACAACCCATTGAACAAATTACTCAGCAAAGATATAAAGTTTAACTAGGATGAAAATTGCCAAAAAGCGTTTAAAACATCAAAATCATACTTATTATCACCAACCATACTAAAGTATTCGACTTTAAAAAGGAATTCATTTTAACCACCGATAATTCGAAAATAGCATGTGGTGCGGTACTTGCTCAAGTACATGATGGTGCCGAATTACCTATTTCATTCGCCAGTAAAGCCTTTACAAAAGGTGAGGCAAACAAATCCACTATAGAACAAGAATTAACTGCCATACACTGGGCAGTGACACATTTCCGACCCAACCTATATGGCCGAAAATTTAAAATTCGAACCGACCACAGACCATTGATATATTTATTTTCATTTAGAAATCCATCCTATAAATTAACTCGAATGAGATGGGATTTAGAGGAATATAATTTCGAAGTGGAATATATCAAAGGTAAAGAAAACGTGTTACCAGATGCATTGTCACGAATACAAATCACATCTGAAACACTAAAACAAGCATATGTGGTAACGAGATCGATGACAAAGAAAACTACTACCAAAACCAAGGCTACTGATTCATGTGTTAAATCTGAAATCGCTTTCCACATCATTCAGTACTGACTGTCTGCTGCATGAAGCAAGCGTTTTCCTCATCAGCGACGAATACATGTGCGAAAGGACGAAGTAAGATTGTATGTTTATTACCGCTTTTTTGCTCTATTGCCTCGTTCGCCGAATCGTACACTTTGCAATCCGAACACACACGACTCATTGGTGTTCGCATCAATGTGTTTACCAGACCGTCAGGCTTCGAAACCGATTCGATTCTCTAAACCAACAATTTAAAACTCACCGCGAATACATCGCTCGAATGGTTTGGTTTGATGCATGGCGCTGTAACCAACGAGAATATGTGAAAAGGACATTATATTATAAAGTTTGGCAGTTTCAAAATTCTGTGCGTCTGAGATAGCAGACAAATGTTTTTTTCTTATGATTAGTTTGATTTTTTGTTGTACCTATATTGACCTTGTTTGATTGAATAAATGCGTAACTGGGAAACACAAAATAGTTGGCAATGCTCGAGGACGGCTTTTTAGCAGGAGTATTAACCCTGAAAAGCTAACGTATTAACCCTCTAGAAATGCATGTTCTGTGAATAATATGTACACCGGCTTCTTTCTTTGCACAGTTAGATTTTTTTAATTTTCATACATACACTTTTTATCTGCATCGATATCTGCTAGGCATCGGTAACTCATTTTACCTGCAGTATCACAAACTTCTTCTACTGCGGATTTGATTTTCCTTTTTAAATCTCCGCGATTCATTGTGACGAGGACGAGGATTCAAGCAGCGAGTTGAATTGAAGCGAATTGAACTGAAGCGAACCAGAGTGAGAAGCTTTCAACACAATACAATTCGTTTCTGATGATTCAAACTTTTACTTTAAGTGACAGTTGAATCGGAGCTGATGTAAGGAAAAACCAAGGTTAACTATACTTCGCATGTGTTCGTATTGCTCCCGCATGAGTCGCCCTCAACGATTCTCTTCGATGGTGGTGGTGTTGTCATGAACGAGCAGAAGCACTGCTGCTGCTGTTCGATACCCTTCGGAAGTAATTCATGTATTTGAGTCGTGTGAGGTTAAAATCAGCAGCCTTGACCAAAACACCTGACACTCTCACACTAGAGACTGATCAACTCCATGTGTACGAAGTCGCCAGCAATTTGGAGGCATTCGATCTACCAAAAACTAACGTTCTCATACAATAAAGAAACAACACGTTTAAATATGAGTATATACGATAAAAAGTTTCGGAAGAGGTTAACACCAGTGTTAGCACTCGCAATACAAAATCCCGAAAACTTGAAATCTGAATTAGAAAAAGTATTCCAAACAATCGATGGCAGGCCTGCCGATAATGCAATCATGGAAGGAAGATTTCCAAGAAAGCTTGCAATACAAGCATGCGACATCATATTCAAATATATCGATTTAAATGCATTCAAAAACTTCGGTAATGCTGTTCTTAGGAAAGCTACAATATTAATTTACGAGAAACCCGTTGAAATAAAATCAGCGGAAGAAATCAAAAGAATTTTGCTACAATATCAAGACTCTCCGACAAGAGGTCATCCAGGCATAAATAGATTAAATAAAAATTTAAAGTCACTCTACTCCTGGCCGAATATGAAGCAGACGATTTCAGATTACGTCAGGGTATATAAACTTTCTCCACACTTGCTACATCGTGCCTTATTGCAGCAGTAGGCGGCTGTGTGGCCTAGCTGCTTGCAATTGGTGCAATTCATAACACGGGGTACATACAATCGCACAGGCAGACGAACCCGATCGATCGAGACGTGGCTAGGGAGAGCAGATCCGGCAAACGTAACACGAAACGAGTCTGACGGAGTGTACACTTTTGTGACGTTGACAAGAGACACAGACCGCAATTGCTTGCAATCTATGATCTTTACTTTTACGTCGTGACACAAAGCATTTTTGAAGCAGCCAAAACCGCTTGCCAAGATACACTCGACCGACAGACTCGAATCGGTTATCACACCGTCGATCTCCACGTCTCGTGCGGGTATATAAACGCGATACTCGCGTGTGAAAAGCTCGGAGCGAGCAATAGCGTTGGCCTGTTCCAGGTCGCTGACCACGACACGGAGCATGTTGGGCCTGACCTTGGAGATTTCGGTCACGGCCTTGTACCCCTCCGTCAGGTCTTTCGAAATCTGCAGGATGTTTAACGGTTTCGATTTCGGTCCTGCTTTTGGCCGAAAGAAAACAGTAAAGCTGCCCTGAGATCCGTCCGGGTAAAGCCTGGGGCGAGGGGGGACTGGAGAATTAACAGAGGAAGGGTTGGCAGGAGGGACAGGGTCGGAGGGGTTCGGGGATGGTGGCACGGGAGGCGAGGGATCTACATCCAACGCGCTAAATCTAGCGCACTAGCGCCGACAGAACACGTACCTCTTTACTTCTCCTTTCAGCAGGGTTGGTCGTCCAGACGGTCGAAGCTGCAGCCGTTGCAGCCAGCAGCACCAATACAGCAGCTCCAAACAGCCACCAGCAGCGAGCCGGGTGTGCGATCACTCAGCACAGCGACACAACTCGCTGTCAACTGTTGGCTTCTTCTTTTTTCTCCTTTGTGTTGAGATTCTCGTCCACTGCTGTAGCACAAATCACTTAGCAGCCTAATCTGCTTACGCACCAGCAAACAGCCACGATGCGAAACAGTTGCACAAAGGCGGGCGACCTTGAACCTTCACTCGACCAGGCAAACAATGCCAACACTTGCTCACGTGTCTTTTGTTTTATATTCTATCGGAGCGATCACCAAACACGTCCGATACTGATGCGTGTTCGGCACAGAATGATTTTAAATTTGTTGTTGAGTATCAAAATAAATGAAATTTGTTTAAGCAGTTTGATCATCCACGATAAATTTTTCGCTTATAGTTATGGTAAATTGTATACTCATCTAGAAATCATCTAGAAAAACATTTAGTTAATAATGAGTGAAATCTTACTTTTAGTGATTTTCAGGTATCGGATTTGTAAATTAGCTTTTTTTAAATAAATTACAAAGTTTTTGAATGCCGAACAAAATATAAACATCTTTCTTTCTTCCTTCAGTTCACGAACATCCAGGTCTTATATATTGTTTTTTTAAACCAAAACGTTGATTTTTTTACCGGTAATTGAGTATTGAAATATACTTCCAGGAAAAATAACATAAATCCCGACGCATTGCACAATAGAACTATTATTCTAAAGAAGTAAATGCCATATAAGGCGAAGCCTGTTTAAAAAAAATATCCTTCGTTCGGATAAATTTGAAATATGTTTCAAAAATTTGATTACAGTTAATTGCTGACAACCAGAGCCGTAGGTACTCCGTTTTGCGTGGGGGGCAGAGAGTTTTTATTTAATAAAACGTTTTTTTTTGTGAAGTTAGCAGTTCAAAACCGTTATGTGCTCGACAAAAAAAGGATCTTTACGCGTCCAACGGAGTACCCGGGTACTCACAAATTAAAATTCTTGCAGTTGTTTGTTTGCAGTTTTCGTCCCATTTCGATTGTTTTAGCACCTAAAGATTCAGAAGCTCATTTATTTTCAAATAAGCGTTAGGGGTGTCCCGTAAGAATTTCCTTATTCTCGAGCATCCGGTTTTCCGGGTTTATATTACGAAAAAAAAAACGAATCTGCGAATGTGCGTATAATTGAAATAAAGCAGGGGTAAAAGTTTTATTTTTTTAATGAGTTTGCTAACTTTAATGAGCAGGTTTACATTGCGTAATTGAGTTCCAGGGGACCAATTTTTAACGTAGGCTCAGCTAGTTTACTCTAACTGAGTAAGAGCTTCGTACACTTACTTTGTATTCATATCGAGCTTGTATTCAAATACCCAGCCGTAAAAATACTCATCTCAATTGACGAATAATGGAAGATTTACAGTAGGGCGCCAGTGAGATGTATGAAAAAAGGTCATTCGAATATCGTTTAGCGGTAGGGTTCAAAAGTCCCCATGCAAAATTTCAGCTAAATCGGCCTTTGGGAACACGCCCCTCAAAGCGATCAATGTTTCAACTTTCTGACTGATGAAATGCACAGGTGAAAGCTCATGAAATCGTCGATATCGAATTTTTCTATGCCAAATGTCTAAAAAATTTCATACGTCGAGATCTGGTGTACCTTATCGGAAAAAAATTTTTTTTTGGATGATTTTTTTCGAGGAGACGAAACTTTTGAGCCCTATCGTTAAACGAAATTCGAAAAATTGATTTTCATTGGCACCCTAATACACAGGTTACGGCTAGGTATTTGTATTCGAGCTCGACGTGAAAACCGCTATTAATTAGCGTAATACCCCGTTCACACTACACCGCATATCACCTGATATCAGGCGATTCGTGCTATCGAGGCCATATCACCATCCATATATATCCCATACAATCGATCTGTCAACGGTTATCACCTCGGCTACATGCTATCGCGGATATCATGTTCGAAAACCAATAATTTCAAGCAGTTGGCAACACGGCCAACAGACATTTGACACAACCCTACAAATTTAGAACTTCGCGTTGCATGCGAGAAAAAAGGAAGGAAATATTTTTGCTATTTTCATCCCGCACATGTTGACAATTGCATATGAGAGTTCACGTTTGTGCGAGCCAACTCGCTGACATCTCTATCCCATTGCTCTTGTTGTCTTGTTTAAGCTTTGACTTGTTTTTGTTTTCTTCTCTTTTCAATTACCAAAGCAAATGTCAAATCATATCAACTCACTCTAATGTGAACGCTTGAGGTGATATCCGATATCATCTGGCGATATCAGGTGATATCCGACGTAGTCTGAACAAGGCATAACTGTGTATCTTTTGGCTCAACGAGTAAATGTAGGCATAAAGGTAGAAACTTAAATTAACTGGAAATATGATGGAACCCACAACTTCCAAACTATGTATCTTACACTTAATTTTTTCAAATGTCTTGAGGGTGCGACCATGTGCGATCGAGAAACTAAGAACAGAAGAGAGTTTTTAAAAGTTCTACACTGAAGCAACAAATGCATTGAAGGAATTACAGCGTTATAAATCCAGCTTCGAGAGCCGCCGATCGATGTCAACCAACGATACTGAGAGAATCTACTGCGAAGAAATACTGAGAGAATAGAGCGATTCAACCGTCAGCTCAAATTCTAAATTTAACGATAGGCTTTGTTTGATCAGTGTTTACCATTAGACCAGGTAGAGTGTGGAATGCCTAGTCCGAAGTCCGGTCAGACTACAATTTTTATAGTCTGATTTTATTTCGGACCGAACCGGAACAGAGTTGTCCGAGCTAGGTAACGGTCTGGGTTATGCTACCGAGATGTGGAAAAGTCCAGCCGAAATATATTGAACTGAACATGAACATGAATCACAAGATCATATTGCAGGAAGTTAGGATACTGGCTCACCAAAAGATTGAAGAACTTATCTTTTCTGGCATATTTGCTCGACCAAAAAATTGACTGATACCGTTAACATTAACAAATCGGTGACTATTCAATAATGCTTATTGCTAATATTTCAGATTTTTCTTTTGGATTTTTTCACTTAGTATCAATCACATACATGAGAAAATTGCGTGGTGGGGCAATACAAACGCGTGGGGGGCTGAGCCCCCCCTAGCCCCCCCGGTACCTACCTACCTAAAATTGGTTGAATTTCATTAAGGTCTAGAGGTGGCGCAGAGGGCCTAAAGGTCAAATTTTAAACGAAAGCAATTTTAAAACAAAACATATGCCTATATAGGTAAACAGGTGATTTTGTGACCCTTTAGGGCGTAAATTTCGTCCGTTTTGCGTTAAATTCAACCGTTTTTGAAATATTCGCAATTTCAGTGTACACTTTTGCAATCTCGAGGTATGTGTTTATAAGGAAATGCACAAGGTGCCTGTATAAGTTAACACGTCATGTTCTCGAATATATTCTCGCAAAAGACATCATTGTTCCTCCGGAAAGAGTGCAATCATAAACATAAACACATTTGAAAATCACCCTTTAGGCGTTCCATTCGGGCAGCATACGCAATAAACGAATCTGCCTCGAATTTTGTGTGCCTGAAAACTGATGCATCGGAAACTCCATGTTTACTTATGGTAGACAGTGGTTCTGACATATCAGTCATAAAGGCCCACAAAGTTAAACCAAGTCATATATACTATCCATCAAATAAGTGTAGTATAACCACAGAGAACAGACGTTCAACTTTTTTTTCGAAAGAAGTGTAAAAACTTGCAACCGTCATTTACCACTAAGTGGTAATACTCCCGCTATGTGGCGCTTTTGTCACTTAAAAATCAAGCACTGATATCGATAAAATATCAATACAGCAATATTTATGCAGTGCAACTGGGGCACCACAAGACAGATGTCGTTAGTGTATTAACGTATTTTGATTCAAATTTTTACACACGATTTTCAAATTTCTTTTTATGAACATTAATGCCTGTTCTCTGTGGTATAACTTGCATTGGCGATGGGAGAGATAGTGCTCTCGGTGATATAGTAAAAATCTTAACTCACAATCAAAATTTAGAACGAAATTTCCATATAGTGGAGAATAATTTCCCAATACCAACTGACGAAATATTGGGAAGGGATTTTCTGACTAATTGGAAATGCAACATCAATTATGACAGCTGGATTTTATCCATTAGAACAAAAGAAAACATTATTGAATTACCAATAACAAGCCATGCAAATGGAAAATTTTTAATCCCTCCACGATGTGAGGTAATCAAAAAATTGAGCGTACAAAACTTAGAAGATAGTGTTACTATCGCAGAAGAAATACAATATGGTGTGTTCTGCGCCAATGGTATTATAAATAAAAAGCAACCTTTCATAAAAATAGTAAATACTTCTGATTAAATGGTTCAAATTTCTATAGATTTTACGCCAAAGTTTAAACCGCTTTTAAATTACGAAATATTTAACTTAACGAAAACTCCGAACAGTATTTCAAGAAATCAAATGATGTTCAAGGAATTAAACTTCAAAACAGATGATCCAAAAATAAAAGAAAGCCTTCAAGGACATTGTCAAGAGTTTCAAGATATATTTTTTTTAAACGAAGACCTTCTAACAGAAAATAATTTTTATAAACAGAAAATTTATTTAAATGAACCAAACCCTATATATATAAAAAATTATAGAATACCCGAGGCACAAAAACTAGAGATGGATGTGCAAATTCAAAATATGGTAAATAACAAAATCATCCAAAATTCTATTTCACCGTTAAACAATCCAATCTTATTGGTACCTAAGAAATCTACCAGAAACGAGAAAAAATGACGTTTAGTAGTCGATTTCCATCAGTTAAACAAAAGAATTAGCGCTGATAAATTTCCACTGCCTAGGTAAGATGAAATATTAGTTCAGTTAGGAAGAGCGAAGTATTTCTCAACGCTCGACCTCGAGTGAAGAAAGCAAAAAATATACAGCTTTCTCGTCTACCTCGGGACATTGTGAATTTGACAGGCTACCGTTTGGATTAAACATTAGCCCAAATAGCTTTCAAAGGATGATTACAATCGCACTTAGCGGTCTTCCTCCTGAGATAGCTTTCCTATACATTGATGACATCATTGTCATCGGGTGTTCAATTAATCACCATGTTGCAAACTTAAAAAAGGTTTTTCAACGCTTAAGAGAATGTAACCTTAAACTCAACTCTAGTAAGTGTCAATTTTTCAGAAATGAGGTCTCGTACCATATCTCCGACATAGGTATACAACCTGACAAAAGTAAGCATACTTCAATCCTAAACTACCCGGAACCACAGAGTGCGGACGAAACACGTCGATTTGTAGCTTTCTGTAACTACTATCGACGCTTTATCCCAAACTTTGCGAAAATTTGCAACCCATTGAACAAATTACTCAGCAAAGATATAAAGTTTAACTAGGATGAAAATTGCCAAAAAGCGTTTAAAACATCAAAATCATACTTATTATCACCAACCATCCTAAGTATTCGACTTTAAAAAGGAATTCATTTTAACCACCGATAATTCGAAAATAGCATGTGGTGCGGTACTTGCTCAAGTACATGATGGTGCCGAATTACCTATTTCATTCGCCAGTAAAGCCTTTACAAAAGGTGAGGCAAACAAATCCACTATAGAACAAGAATTAACTGCCATACACTGGGCAGTGACACATTTCCGACCCAACCTATATGGCCGAAAATTTAAAATTCGAACCGACCACAGACCATTGATATATTTATTTTCATTTAGAAATCCATCCTATAAATTAACTCGAATGAGATGGGATTTAGAGGAATATAATTTCGAAGTGGAATATATCAAAGGTAAAGAAAACGTGTTACCAGACGCATTGTCACGAATACAAATAACATCTGAAACACTAAAACAAGCATATGTGGTAACGAGATCGATGACAAAGAAAACTACTACCAAAACACCTGACACTCTCACACTAGAGACTGATCAACTCCATGTGTACGAAGTCGCCAGCAATTTGGAGGCATTCGATCTACCAAAAACTAACGTTCTCATACAATAAAGAAACAACACGTTTAAATATGAGTATATACGATAAAAAGTTTCGGAAGAGGTTAACACCAGTGTTAGCACTCGCAATACAAAATCCCGAAAACTTGAAATCTGAATTAGAAAAAGTATTCCAAACAATCGATGGCAGGCCTGCCGATAATGCAATCATGGAAGGAAGATTTCCAAGAAAGCTTGCAATACAAGCATGCGACATCATATTCAAATATATCGATTTAAATGCATTCAAAAACTTCGGTAATGCTGTTCTTAGGAAAGCTACAATATTAATTTACGAGAAACCCGTTGAAATAAAATCAGCGGAAGAAATCAAAAGAATTTTGCTACAATATCAAGACTCTCCGACAAGAGGTCATCCAGGCATAAATAGATTAAATAAAAATTTAAAGTCACTCTACTCCTGGCCGAATATGAAGCAGACGATTTCAGATTACGTCAGGGTATATAAACTTTCTCCACACTTGCTACATCGTGCCTTATTGCAGCAGTAGGCGGCTGTGTGGCCTAGCTGCTTGCAATTGGTGCAATTCATAACACGGGGTACATACAATCGCACAGGCAGACGAACCCGATCGATCGAGACGTGGCTAGGGAGAGCAGATCCGGCAAACGTAACACGAAACGAGTCTGACGGAGTGTACACTTTTGTGACGTTGACAAGAGACACAGACCGCAATTGCTTGCAATCTATGATCTTTACTTTTACGTCGTGACACAAAGCATTTTTGAAGCAGCCAAAACCGCTTGCCAAGATACACTCGACCGACAGACTCGAATCGGTTATCACACCGTCGATCTCCACGTCTCGTGCGGGTATATAAACGCGATACTCGCGTGTGAAAAGCTCGGAGCGAGCAATAGCGTTGGCCTGTTCCAGGTCGCTGACCACGACACGGAGCATGTTGGGTCTGACCTTGGAGATTTCGGTCACGGCCTTGTACCCCTCCGTCAGGTCTTTCGAAATCTGCAGGATGTTTAACGGTTTCGATTTCGGTCCTGCTTTTGGCCGAAAGAAAACAGTAAAGCTGCCCTGAGATCCGTCCGGGTAAAGCCTGGGGCGAGGGGGGACTGGAGAATTAACAGAGGAAGGGTTGGCAGGAGGGACAGGGTCGGAGGGGTTCGGGGATGGTGGCACGGGAGGCGAGGGATCTACATCCAACGCGCTAAATCTAGCGCACTAGCGCCGACAGAACACGTACCTTTTTACTTCTCCTTTCAGCAGGGTTGGTCGTCCAAACGGTCGAAGCTGCAGCCGTTGCAGCCAGCAGCACCAATACAGCAGCTCCAAACAGCCACCAGCAGCGAGCCGGGTGTGCGATCACTCAGCACAGCGACACAACTCGCTGTCAACTGTTGGCTTCTTCTTTTTCCTCCTTTGTGTTGAGATTCTCGTCCACTGCTGTAGCACAAATCACTTAGCAGCCTAATCTGCTTAAGCACCAGCAAACAGCCACGATGCGAAACAGTTGCACAAAGGCGGGCGACCTTGAACCTTCACTCGACCAGGCAAACAATGCCAACACTTGGTCACGCGTCTTTTGTTTTATATTCTATCGGAGCGATCACCAAACACGTCCGATACTGATGCGTGTTCGGCACAGAATGATTTTAAATTTGTTGTTGAGTATCAAAATAAATGAAATTTGTTTAAGCAGTTTGATCATCCACGATAAATTTTTCGCTTATAGTTATGGTAAATTGTATACTCATCTAGAAATCATCTAGAAAAACATTTAGTTAATAATGAGTGAAATCTTACTTTTAGTGATTTTCAGGTATCGGATTTGTAAATTAGCTTTTTTTAAATAAATTACAAAGTTTTTGAATGCCGAACAAAATATAAACATCTTTCTTTCTTCCTTCAGTTCACGAACATCCAGGTCTTATATATTGTTTTTTTAAACCAAAACGTTGATTTTTTTACCGGTAATTGAGTATTGAAATATACTTCCAGGAAAAATAACATAAATCCCGACGCATTGCACAATAGAACTATTATTCTAAAGAAGTAAATGCCATATAAGGCGAAGCCTGTTTAAAAAAAATATCCTTCGTTCGGATAAATTTGAAATATGTTTCAAAAATTTGATTACAGTTAATTGCTGACAACCAGAGCCGTAGGTACTCCGTTTTGCGTGGGGGGCAGAGAGTTTTTATTTAATAAAACGTTTTTTTTTGTGAAGTTAGCAGTTCAAAACCGTTATGTGCTCGACAAAAAAAGGATCTTTACGCGTCCAACGGAGTACCCGGGTACTCACAAATTAAAATTCTTGCAGTTGTTTGTTTGCAGTTTTCGTCCATTTCGATTGTTTTAGCACCTAAAGATTCAGAAGCTCATTTATTTTCAAATAAGCGTTAGGGGTGTCCCGTAAGAATTTCCTTATTCTCGAGCATCCGGTTTTCCGGGTTTATATTCCGAAAAAAAAAAACGAATCTGCGAATGTGCGTATAATTGAAATAAAGCAGGGGTATAAGTTTTATTTTTTTAATGAGTTTGCTAACTTTAATGAGCAGGTTTACATTGCGTAATTGAGTTCCAGGGGACCAATTTTTAACGTAGGCTCAGCTAGTTTGACTCTAACTGAGTAAGAGCTTCGTACACTTCCTTGTATTCATATCGAGCTTGTATTCAAATACCCAGCCGTAAAAATACTCATCTCAATTGACGAATAATGGAAGATTTACAGTAGGGCGCCAGTGAGATGTATGAAAAAAGGTCATTCGAATATCGTTTAGCGGTAGGGTTCAAAAGTCCCCATGCAAAATTTCAGCTAAATCGGCCTTTGGGAACACGCCCCTCAAAGCGATCAATGTTTCAACTTTCTGACTGATGAAATGCACAGGTAAAAGTTCATGAAATCGTCGATATCGAATTTTTCTATGCCAAATGTCTAAAAAATTTCATACGTCGAGATCTGGTGTACCTTATCGGAAAAAAAATTTTTTTTTTGATGATTTTTTTCGAGGAGACGAAACTTTTGAGCCCTATCGTTAAACGAAATTCGAAAAATTGATTTTCATTGGCACCCTAATACACAGGTTACGGCTAGGTATTTGTATTCGAGCTCGACGTGAAAACCGCTATTAATTAGCGTAATACCCCGTTCACACTACACCGCATATCACCTGATATCAGACGATTCGTGCTATCGAGGCCATATCACCATCCATATATATCCCATACAATCGATCGGTCAACGGTTATCACCTCGGCTACATGCTATCGCGGATATCATGTTCGAAAACCAATAATTTCAAGCAGTTGGCAACACGGCCAACAGACATTTGACACAACCCTACAAATTTAGAACTTCGCGTTGCATGCGAGAAAAAAGGAAGGAAATATTTTTGCTATTTTCATCCCGCACATGTTGACAATTGCATATGAGAGTTCACGTTTGTGCGAGCCAACTCGCTGACATCTCTATCCCATTGCTCTTGTTGTCTTGTTTAAGCTTTGACTTGTTTTTGTTTTCTTCTCTTTTCAATTACCAAAGCAAATGTCAAATCATATCAACTCACTCTAATGTGAACGCTTGAGGTGATATCCGATATCATCTGGCGATATCAGGTGATATCGGACGTAGTCTGAACAAGGCATAACTGTGTATCTTTTGGCTCAACGAGTAAATGTAGGCATGAAGGTAGAAACTTAAATTAACTGAAAATATGATGGAACCCACAACTTCCAAACTATGTATCTTACACTTAATATTTTCAAATGTCTTGAGGGTGCGACCATGTGCGATCGAGAAACTAAGAACAGAAGAGAGTTTTTAAAAGTTCTACACTGAAGCAACAAATGCATTGAAGGAATTACAGCGTTATAAATCCAGCTTCGAGAGCCGCCGATCGATGTCAACCAACGATACTGAGAGAATCTACTGCGAAAAATACTGAGAGAATGGAGCGATTCAACCGTCAGCTCAGATTCTAAATTTAACGATAGGCTTTGTTTGATCAGTGTTTACCATTAGACCAGGTAGAGTGTGGAATGCCTAGTCCGAAGTCCGGTCAGACTACAATTTTTATAGTCTGATTTTATTTCGGACCGAACCGGAACAGAGTTGTCCGGGCTAGGTAACGGTCTGGGTTATGCTACCGAGATGTGGAAAAGTCCAGCCGAAATATATTGAACTGAACATGAACATGAATCACAAGATCATATTGCAGGAAGTTAGGATACTGGCTCACCAAAAGATTGAAGAACTTATCATTTCTGGCATATTTGCTCGACCAAAAAATTGACTGATACCGTTAACATTAACAAATCGGTGACTATTCAATAATGCTTATTGCTAATATTTCATATTTTTCTTTTGGATTTTTTCACTTAGTATCAATCACATACATGAGAAAATTGCGTGGTGGGGCAATACAAACGCGTGGGGGGCTGAGCCCCCCCTAGCCCCCCCGGTACCTACCTACCTAAAATTGGTTGAATTTCATTAAGGTCTAGAGGTGGCGCAGAGGGCCTAAAGGTCAAATTTTAAACGAAAGCAATTTTAAAACAAAACATATGCCTATATAGGTAAACAGGTGATTTTGTGACCCTTTAGGGCGTAAATTTCGTCCGTTTTGCGTTAAATTCAACCGTTTTTGAAATAT
This sequence comes from Wyeomyia smithii, assembly GCF_029784165.1. Taxonomy (NCBI): domain Eukaryota; kingdom Metazoa; phylum Arthropoda; class Insecta; order Diptera; family Culicidae; genus Wyeomyia; species Wyeomyia smithii. The sequence continues at coordinate 137,290,767 of NC_073695.1, forward strand.
TCGCAATTTCAGTGTACACTTTTGCAATCTCGAGGTATGTGATTATAAGGAAATGCACAAGGTGCCTGTATAAGTTAACACGTCATGTTCTCGAATATATTCTCGCAATAGACATCATTGTTCCTCCGAAAAGAGTGCAATCATAAACATAAACACATTTTAAAATCACCCTTTAGGCGTTCCATTCGGGCAGCATACGCAATAAACGAATCTGCCTCGAATTTTGTGTGCCTGAAAACTGATGCATCGGAAACTCCATGTTTACTTATGGTAGACAGTGGTTCTGACATATCAGTCATAAAGGCCCACAAAGTTAAACCAAGTCATATATACTATCCATCAAATAAGTGTAGTATAACCACAGAGAACAGACGTTCAACTTTTTTTTCGAAAGAAGTGTAAAAACTTGCAACCGTCATTTACCACTAAGTGGTAATACTCCCGCTATGTGGCGCTTTTGTCACTTAAAAATCAAGCACTGATATCGATAAAATATCAATACAGCAATATTTATGCAGTGCAACTGGGGCACCACAAGACAGATGTCGTTAGTGTATTAACGTATTTTGATTCAAATTTTTACACACGATTTTCAAATTTCTTTTTATGAACATTAATGCCTGTTCTCTGTGGTATAACTTGCATTGGCGATGGGAGAGATAGTGCTCTCGGTGATATAGTAAAAATCTTAACTCACAATCAAAATTTAGAACAAAATTTCCATATAGTGGAGAATAATTTCCCAATACCAACTGACGAAATATTGGGAAGGGATTTTCTGACTAATTGGAAATGCAACATCAATTATGACAGCTGGATTTTATCCATTAGAACAAAAGAAAACATTATTGAATTACCAATAACAAGCCATGCAAATGGAAAATTTATAATCCCTCCAAGATGTGAGGTAATCAAAAAATTGAGCGTACAAAACTTAGAAGATAGTGTTACTATCGCAGAAGAAATACAATATGGTGTGTTCTGCGCCAATGGTATTATAAATAAAAAGCAACCTTTCATAAAAATAGTAAATACTACTGATTAAATGGTTCAAATTTCTATAGATTTTACGCCAAAGTTTAAACCGCTTTTAAATTACGAAATATTTAACTTAACGAAAACTCCGAACAGTATTTCAAGAAATCAAATGATGTTCAAGGAATTAAACTTCAAAACAGATGATCCAAAAATAAAAGAAAGCCTTCAAGGACATTGTCAAGAGTTTCAAGATATATTTTTTTTAAACGAAGACCTTCTAACAGAAAATAATTTTTATAAACAGAAAATTTATTTAAATGAACCAAACCCTATATATATAAAAAATTATAGAATACCCGAAGCACAAAAACTAGAGATGGATGTGCAAATTCAAAATATGGTAAATAACAAAATCATCCAAAATTCTATTTCACCGTTAAACAATCCAATCTTATTGGTACCTAAGAAATCTACCAGAAACGAGAAAAAATGACGTTTAGTAGTCGATTTCCATCAGTTAAACAAAAGAATTAGCGCTGATAAATTTCCACTGCCTAGGTAAGATGAAATATTAGTTCAGTTAGGAAGAGCGAAGTATTTCTCAACGCTCGACCTCGAGTGAAGAAAGCAAAAAATATACAGCTTTCTCGTCTACCTCGGGACATTGTGAATTTGACAGGCTACCGTTTGGATTAAACATTAGCCCAAATAGCTTTCAAAGGATGATTACAATCGCACTTAGCGGTCTTCCTCCTGAGATAGCTTTCCTAAACATTGATGACATCATTGTCATCGGGTGTTCAATTAATCACCATGTTGCAAACTTAAAAAAGGTTTTTCAACGCTTAAGAGAATGTAACCTTAAACTCAACTCTAGTAAGTGTCAATTTTTCAGAAATGAGGTCTCGTACCTAGGACACCATATCTCCGACATAGGTATACCTGACAAAAGTAAGCATACTTCAATCCTAAACTACCCGGAACCACAGAGTGCGGACGAAACACGTCGATTTGTAGCTTTCTGTAACTACTATCGACGCTTTATCCCAAACTTTGCGAAAAATTGCAACCCATTGAACAAATTACTCAGCAAAGATATAAAGTTTAACTAGGATGAAAATTAACAAAAAGCGTTTAAAACATCAAAATCATACTTATTATCACCAACCATACTAAAGTATCCTGACTTTAAAAAGGAAATTATTTTAACCATTTTTTTTTAATTCGAAAATAGCATGTGGTGCGGTACTTGCTCAAGTACATGATGGTGCCGAATTACCTATTTCATTCGCCAGTAAAGCCTTTACAAAAGGTGAGGCAAACAAATCCACTATAAAACAAGAATTAACTGCCATACACTGGGCAGTGACACATTTCCGACCCTACCTATATGGCCGAAAATTTAAAATTCGAACCGACCACAGACCATTGATATATTTATTTTCATTTAGAAATCCATCCTATAAATTAACTCGAATGAGATGGAATTTAGAGGAATATAATTTCGAAGTGGAATATATCAAAGGTAAAGTGGAATATATCAAAGGTAAAGGTAAAACGTGTTACCAGATGCATTGTCACGAATACAAATCACATCTGAAACACTAAAACAAGCATATGTGGTAACGAGATCGATGACAAAGAAAACTACTACCAAAACACCTGACACTCTCACACTAGAGACTGATCAACTCCATGTGTACGAAGTCGTCAGCAATTTGGAGGCATTCGATCTACCAAAAACTAACGTTCTCATACAATAAAGTAACAACACGTTTAAATATGAGTATATACGATAAAAAGTTTCGGAAGAGGTTAACACCAGTTTTAGCACTCGCAATACAAAATCCCGAAAACTTGAAATCTGAATTAGAAAAAGTATTCCAAACAATCGATGGCAGGCCTGCCGATAATGCAATTATGGAAGGAAGATTTCCAAGAAAGCTTGCAATACAAGCATGCGACATCATATTCAAATATATCGATTTAAATGCATTCAAAACTTCGGTAATGCTTTTTAGTTTTTAAATAGTTTATTTGACACGGCACGATACAATTTATGTTTAACTGAGCCAAGTACATTTTTTTTTTAATTCTAAATTAGCAGGGAAAAGAGGGAGGCCTTTTCTTTATTCTCGCGGCCGACTACGAGCTAGTGGGGATTTAAGGTGAGAGGAGGGGAGTTACAATTTTGATTTTAACTATATTGAGTTATACGATTTATTTATTTGTACATGGCTAAGCAGTGATGTTCTATTTGAGCAGTTTGGACTGAGGTGTCTGCGTGAACATAAAGATGCCGAGTCTTCGTTTGAGTGTCTCCAGCTTAGTGTATCATCTTCTTTCAGCGTGTAGCGGGAATGGTAATCTAACAAATAGATAGAAGAGTTTCATATTTTAATACCAGCGTGTTTTATGAACACGTATAGCTGTATCATGTACTGGAGATCACCGCTTCCCAGAATGTCTCTAACGGGTACGTTCGGTTGTTTTCCTCGGGCCCGAAGGGAATCTATAAGCTCAGACCTAACACCACAGTATTCGGTACACGACCAAACAACATGCTCGATGTCATGGTAGCCATCGCCACAAACGCAGTGATTACTGTCTACAAGCCCTATACGAAAGAGATGCGTGTTTAACGTATAGTGATTGGACATAAGTCTGGACATCACGCGAATGAAGTCCCGACCTACATCCAACCCCTTGAACCATGCTTTCGTCGACACCTTAGGAAAAATGGAATGTAGCCACCGTCCCAGTTCATCTGAGTTCCATGATGATTGCCAACTGTTGAGTGTTCTCTGACGCAAAATGTTATAAAATTCATCATAAGCAATTGGTCTTTCATAAATATCGCCGTCAATAGCACCCACCTTAGCTAAAGAGTCAGCCTTTTCGTTACCCGGAATCGAGCAATGAGAAGGGACCCACGCTAAGGTAACCCGGTAATTTTTATCTGTTAAAGCACTTAAAAACCGCCGTATTTTCCCCAGGAAATACGGGGTGTGCTTCACAGGCTTCATCGATCGCAGAGCCTCAATGGCACTGAGACTATCTGTGAAGATGAAGTAGTGGTCTGTGGGTAGGGTTTCGATGATTCCAAGAGAGTACTGAATAGCAGCAAGTTCTGCGACGTACACGGAAGCAGGAGCATCGAGTTTGTAGGAGGCGGTAAAATTTTCGTGGAAAACACCGAGGCCAGTGGACTCATCTAGATTAGATCCGTCAGTGAAAAACCTTTTATCATAACTAACCTGTTGAAACTTATTGGAAAAAATCTTAGGGATCTCTTGGGGTCGCAATTGATCCGGGATACCAGAAATGTCTTGTTTCATGGTGGTGTCGAAGAATATAGCATTATTAGAAGTAGCTAAAAGTGCGACATTGGAGGAATCGTATGAAGAAGGATTAATATCTTGAGCCATATAGTCAAAATATAAAGTCATAAATCTGGATTGAGATTGAAGGTCGACCAACCTCTCGAAATTTTTAATTACTAATGGGTTCATAACTGTGCATCGAATTAGCAACCGGTAAGAGAGATTCCAAAAACGATGTTTCAACGGAAGAATACCCGCTAACACTTCAAGACTCATTGTATGGGTCGACTGCATGCAACCCAAGGCAATACGCAAACAACGATATTGTATTCTCTCTAATTTTATAATGTGCGTGTTCGCGGCGGAGCGAAAGCAGAAACAGCCGTACTCAAGAACTGACAATATCGTTGTTTGGTATAACCTTAGAAGGTCTCCTGGGTGAGCACCCCACCAAGTTCCGGTAATCGTACGAAGAAAATTAATCCTCTGTTGGCATTTTTGTGTCAGATACCTAATATGACAAGCCCAGGTGAATTTGGAGTCGAACCAGACCCCAAGATATTTAGCGACTAAAACCTGAGAGATCGTTTTACCCGTTAGTAGGAGCTGCAGCTGAGCTGGGTTATGCTTCCTAGAAAAAACGACCAGCTCAGTTTTCTCCGGAGAGAATTCGATACCCAGCTTAAGAGCCCATTCAGACAAATTGTCTAAGGTATCTTGCAATGGTCCTTGCAGATCGCTAGCCTTGCCACCAGTCTGCAAGTTGCCTTAGCGTGCATGAATTTGCTAGGCATTCATCGATGTCATTGACGTAAAAATTATATAAGAGAGGACTTAAACATGAGCCCTGGGGGAGGCCCATGTAACTAATTCGGGAAGTTGTCGAATCGCCATGTGAGAAATACATATGCTTTTCTGACAACAAATTGAGCAAAAAGTTATTCAAATTTGGTGAAAGTCCCTGCGAATGAAGTTTCGCGCTTAAAACTTCTACAGAGACAGAGTCAAAAGCCCCCTTAATATCCATAAACGCAGAAGCCATTTGCTCTTTCCGAGCAAATGCGACTTGAATTTCAGTAGAAAGCAACGCTAGGCAATCGTTCGTCCCTTTGCCCCGGCGAAAGCCAAATTGAGTATCTGAAAGTAACCCGTTTGTTTCGACCCATTTGTCTAACCGTAAGAGGATCATTTTCTCCATTAATTTCCGGAGGCAAGAGAGCATCGCAATCGGCCTATATGAATTGTGATCAGAGGCAGGTTTCCCGGGTTTCCGAATAGCAATGACTTTTACCTCCCTCCAGTCATGCGGAACAATATTTAGCTCTAGAAACTTGTTGAACAAATTCAACAAGCGTCTTTTTGCAGAGTCGGGTAGATTCTTCAACAGGTTGAATTTTATTCTATCTAACCCTGGAGCCTTATTGTTGCACGACAGGAGAGCCATTGAAAATTCCAACATCGAAAATGGAGGCTCTTCCGTAGTTACTATAAACGCGTCGCGAAAGGTTTTCTGTTCCGGTACAGAGTCTGGACAGACCTTTTTGGCAAAATCGAGTATCCAGCGATCTGAATACTCCTCGCTTTCATTCGAAACGTCACGGTTCCGCATGCGCCTGGCGGTATCCCAAAGAGTGCTCATCGCTGTTTCCCTGGACAACGCGTTTACGAACCGCCGCCAGTACCCGCGTTTTTTCGCCTTTACTAAGCTCTTCATCTGCCTGCCCAGTGCCTCGTACTTTCGAAGCAGGTTGACAGTACCGTACTCCCGGTAGTCCTTATACGCCGCGGACCTTCGCGCGTACTGCTCAGAGCACTCTTTGTCCCACCATTTGTTGGGAGGGCGCTGTCTAATCGTTACCCCGGGTATCGGTTTCGTCTGAGCTTGAGTCGCGGCGTCGATTATCAAGCCAGCTAAGAACGCGTATTCTTCCTCCGGAGGAAGTTCCTCGTGAGTCTCGATAGATTGCGCTATAATAGACTCATAACACTTCCAATCATTATTACGTGTAAGGTCGTAGGAAATATTGATTGGGTTCGGGGGAGTTGAACCATTAGCAATTGATATAACGATTGGAAGATGATCACTACCGTGGGGATCGTTGATTACTTTCCACCGGCAATCTAACGCTAGTGATGTCGAGCAAAGGGATAGGTCAAGCACGCTTTCACGTGCTGGAGGATTAAGTACAAGTGTCGCTTCCCCAGTATTCAAAACTGTCATATTGAAGTCGTCGATCAAGTTACAGATTAAAGAAGATCGGTTGTCGTCGTACAGCGACCCCCATAGCGAACAGTGAGAATTAAAATCTCCCAATATCAAAAAAGGCGCGGGAAGCAACTCAGTGCTATATCAGTGACATGCTTCTGTTCAATCCGCGCGGATGGAGGCATATATAACGAAATAGGTCTTTTCCATTCATATTCGTTTGAATGGCAACGACTTCAATATTCGAGATCGAGGGGAGGTCGATTTGGAAGAAAGAATAGCACTTTTTAATCCCTAAAAGTACCCCTCCACCGTGTGAGTCTCGATCTCGACGAATGATGTTAAAATCGTGGAAATTGAGTTGATCGTTTGAATTGAGAAAGGTTTCACAGAGCGCAAATGCGTCACAATTGTATGTATTTATTAAATGAGAAAATAGATCGAATTTGGGGATGATACTTCTGCAATTCCACTGTAATACAGTGATAAAATTCCTAACCTCTTTCGCCGTATTAGTCATCGAAAGATATGATAGCTGAAATGAGGGGCCAAGTTGCTGCTAGTTGCATCAAAAAGGTTTTCAATGTAGGAAGAAGGGCAAGAAGAATATTTTGTAGGGGATCTGGTATGTTGAATGTTTTAAATATCCAGTCCACAATATCAGAAAATTTTATAAACCCTGTTTCTTTTTTATCTTCTGATCGAGAAACGGGTGCACGAGGGGTTTTTGGTGCCCCAGGAAGCGGTGGGTACTCCTGGTTTGATTTAAAATTAAAACCGGGAGGTACTTGCTTCGGTTTTTCTTCACCGCTTCCTTTTTGTGTTGGCTTATTGGTCATTCCGCTAGGGGTTATCTTGCGACCTTTGCGAGAAAGATTAGGAGAGTTGATCATTCTCCTCTTCCTAGATCCTTCTGGCATGGCATATGAACACCCTTCGACGGGATCGTCAGATGTACCCTCATCGGTTGGCAAAAAGGAAAAGATGTTTCCTGTCGAGGGTGGTTCAGCACTCTTCAGCATTTCTGCGAAAGAGCGCTTTGATCTTTCCTTGAAGGAACGCTTAATTTTTTCCTCGCGCTGTTTGTACGCGGGACACGCCGAAAGGTCATGCCGAGTTCCCTCGCAATAAAGACACTTTTCAGTATCCTCACTGCAAGCGGTCTCAGCATGATTGCCTCCGCACTTGCTGCAGCGTGCCTTGTTGCAGCAGTAGGTGGCTGTATGACCTAACTGCTTGCAGTTTTGGCAATGCATGACCCGCGGTACGAACAGGCGTACAGGCAGACGAACCCTGTCCAAAGAGATGTAGTTCGGCAGTGCGGATCCGGCGAATGTTACACGGAAGGAATCCGAAGGGAAGAATTTCTTCTTCCCTTCTTCGATGGATACTGAATGCAATTGCTTGACATCCAGTATCTTTACATCTTGAATCAGGGGGTTCTTGAAGCAGTCAACCCCGTGACGCAAAATGTCATCGACCGTGAGGCTTCCTTCGGTAACCACACCGTCGATCTCCACGTCCTTGGCAGGGATGTACACGCGGTACTCTCTCGTGAAGAGCTCGTAGCTAGCAATTGCGTTTGCTTGCTTCAAGCTACTCACAACAACTCGCAGTTTGTTCGGTCTAACCTTTGTAATTTCGGTTACGTCCGAAAACTGTTTTGCCAGGTCCTTGCCGATTTGAATAATATTTAGAGGCTTCCTTATGGGCCTGAAGTAAAGTGCGAACGGACCTTTCGAAGCATCTGGGTAAGCTTTCACCCGTGTTGCCGGTACCCTTGGTACGGGGCTAGGTAGCGGGGAAGGTAGAGGGGAATTGATGGGGGAGATCTCAATCTCTTCCCCAGTTGTTTCCACATCCAGGAATAGTTGCACCTGCATGTCGTCCATTTTGCGGGAGCGTTACGCTCTACCGCACACAAACGATAAATATTCGAATGTGGGGGGGGGGGGGTCAAGTAGTTGCTATTAAATTTTAAAAACAATTTCTCAAACTACAATGGATCAAATTGAAGAAAAAGGCAGTAATACTAATACTAATAACAATAGTAATAATAATAATAATAATAATAATAATAATAATAATAATAATAATAATAATAATAATAATAATAATAATAATAATAATAATAATAATAAAAATAATAATAATAATAATAATAATAATAATAATAATAATAATAATAATAATAATAATAATAATAATAATAATAATAATAATAATAATAATAATAATAATAATAATAATAATAATAATAATAATAATAATAATAATACTAATAATAATAATAGTAATAATAATTATAATAATAACAATAATAATAATACTATTAATAATAATGATAAAAATTCTAAAGTGAATACTTCACCGAACGTCTAAGTCACGACTTCACGGCTGATAGTAGGATTAATCGAGCGTCTCCGCAGAACAAACAATGACGATCCAGCTTCGTGTTGTGACACAGTGGCCGTATCCTACACGCGACCTGGTAGATGCCACTTGTAGTTGACTTCCACTCGCTCGATCGTATGATGGTCCGTGCTGCTAGCGGGGTAACAGCGGTGCGGGAGAATTATTCTTGCTGATATATCAGCTGCGTATCGGATCACTGGCGGGGTAGCCTGCCCCTACCAGTGTGCAGAAGATGTTTCTGCCGATAAACTACCGGCTATTGTTATCGCGCAGCACAAGAACTAATCGACAAAAAAACACCCGTACGATAACTCGTGTATTGTTATTTTGCAAACTCAAACGGAGATGAACAATTTGCGTCTAATCGAGACGAAAGCAAAACAACGAATCCTTCGGTAATGCTGTTCTTAGGAACGCTACAATATTAATTTACGAGAAACCCGTTGAAATAAAATCAGCGGAAGAAATCAAAAGAATTTTGCTACAATATCAAGACTCTCCGACGGGAGGTCATCCAGGCATAAATAGATTATATAAAAAATTAAAGTCACTCTACTCCTGGCCGAACATGAAGCAGACGATTTTAGATTACGTCAGGGTATATAAACTTTGTGAAATTAATAAACATGCGATAGCAGGTCAGCAATCGTTACTACTACACCAAATTAAACATTCGACGTCGTGTCCATTGACACCGTCGGACCGTTCCCTCTCACTGAAAAAGGAAACCGCAATGCCGTAACATTGCAATGCGATCTCTCCAAGTACGTGATTGCGGTCCCCATTTCAGACAAATCAGCTATTACAATAGCTAAAGCAGTAGTAGCAAATGCATTCTTATATATGGTCCAATGCAATGTATCAAAACAGACCAGGGAACCGAATATAAAGGAGTACTTGACGAAATATGCAATTTGTTACAATTGAAGCACACCTGCTCAACAGCTTACCACCCTCAAACAATTGGTGCGTTAGAACGTAACCACAAATGTCTGAACGAATATCTAAGGATATTTTCAAGCCAACGAATAAACGATTGGGATTAGTGGCTTTCCTTTTATTGCTTCGTATACAATACAACACCGAGTACCGACCATAACTATACCCCGTTCGAACTCGTGTTCGGCAAAAAGCTCAATACTTTCGAATTCTGTAAAAATCTGCAAGTAGACCCGTTGTATAGCTTAGATTCTTACCAAAAAGAACCTAAATTTAGGTTACAAACTACACACGCAAACGTCATACAAACAATATTAAGAGAAAAAGAAAACAGAACCAAAATAACCAACTACACAATCATACCTACAGATTTACAAATAGGCGACGTAGTTTACTTGAAAAAGGAAAAGAGACACAAATTAGACCCCGTTTACAACGGACCTTTCTTGATTTCAAAATTAAACACGCCAAACGTAACAATAGTAGATGCAGAATAAAAGCAACAGGAAGTTCACATATCGAGGCTAATAAAATAGACTACTAAGCCACCTCCTATTTCCATTAGGGGGAAGGAGTGAGTTATTCAGTTAACACCATCATAATAAAATTTTCATGATATCAAAAATTCATTATGTAATACATACAATTTGCGTAAATTATAACAATTGTGAGAGACGTTTGAAGCCAAACAAAATTTAAACTTTAAACCTTTTGACCCGTAGGGGAGTGGTGTGAAATGTGCATTCCACATGTCATTTTCCATACCTCCGAAATAGTACCTTCTCAGTTTAGGAACATGCTAAGTAATTTATTGTCGACCGGCATTGAACCTTCAGTTCAATGCCTGCTCAAAATTGTCAGCGTTTGCCGCGACGAAAGAAAGTGTCGCATTACAAACGACTGAACCCCGCTGTTACCATATGTACAGCGACGGCTTTTCGAGTTGCTATCTCTGTCCCTTTCGCATACACACCGATCATGGATAGATGATCGATGTACATAGCACATAGATTACGAATACCAGCAGGAGACCTGTAACAATATTCAGGAAAATAAAATATTCATTCAAACAGAAAACCTCAACCTGTTCACATCTGTTTACATGAGTCTCTTCACGTGTTTTTATTGAAAACAACTGACTCTCAGTTATCGATGTGTAAAAAGCATGTTTTTGCATATTTTTATCGTTAGAAATGTTGTTAACAGTTTTGTTTACGAATCCTTCGTAAACAACTTCGAATTCAGTCTCTTCACAACGACGATTTATTTGAACATCCCATGTCATGTACCCATCTTCGGAATCTAAACATTTTCCTAACGAGTAAGTACATACAATTCCCTTTCTTAAAATAATTTGATAATTTTCTATATCTACTACAGCTGAGTAATCTTGAAGAGTTATCTCATACTCATAGTAAACAAGAGCCTCGGTTCATGTATATAATGCAGTTCTATACGTTCCTCCTTCACACGTACTTCCTCTGACGCGAGATATACGACATTCCTCTGAGGTGAATTCTTTCACAATATAAGAAAAACTTCTTTCGTAATCAGAAGTATGCGAGTGCATACCACAATGACGAATTGAACGCCTTATTATCACCTTACATTGGTAAACTTTAACGTCTTCCTTGGCATGCCTTTGAAGCATCTGTATTTTAACTTCTGAGGATGTAAGATTTGTTACTGATGGCAAACAAGAAGATACATCGATCAAAGAATAAGTTGTTAAATTAACTTTTGGATCGGTGCAGTCATATGCAATCAAACCTTCTGTATTCATTCCAACTATTGATCCTAATAGCATAATTAAAATCAATAGCAGTAGATTACATGGGTATGGTCTTATTTTTGTCGCTGACGTTTTCTTCGGTTTTGTAGTTTGTAATTGATCTCTGATAGATTTTATTTTCTCGATATCAATTTTTTTCTTTTTCCCCATTCGGAAAAGTTTATGTCAGCTCTTCGTTTGATTCCGATATTAGGTGAAATTTCTTCTATTCGTTGAACCTTAAGTATGGGTTACGGTTTTTCATATTTTGATAATCTTTTTTTAATTGATTCTTTATATTCAAGGTCATTAGAAATGTGTAAAACGTGATTAATTGGTTCTTTGGCTTTTTCAGGAACTAATATTGGCATTAAAATTTGATCTGCATGGCGACTTCCGGTGTCTGAAAAACAGTGGGATATGACCAAATACCACCCCATATGGGTATTTCCGAAATCGTGATGATACACTGAAACCACAAATCGACCTCCGACAACATTTTGAATTGTGAGATGGCGACTTCCGGTGACTGGATAAAAGACGAAAATGACCAAATACCACCTAATATGGGTGTTTCTTTAACCAGAATGACGCTCAGAGGCCAAAAATTGTCTCTGAATACCATTTTGAATTCCAAGATGGCGACTTACGGTTTCTTCTATTAGTTGAACCTCAAGTATGGGTTGCGGTTTTTCATATTTTGATATTCTTTTTTTAATTGATTCTTTATATTCAAGGTCATTAGAAATGTGTAAAACGTGATTAATTGGTTCTTTGGCTTTTTCAGGAACTAATATTGGCATTAAAATTTGATCTGCATCAATTGGTTTTGTTTTCCGCACATCTAAAATAGCAACCTTCACCGCGGGTAAACACCTTTCATAGTTTTAATTTTCACTTTTCTTACTTGACCATTCTCTGACATATTTGCTTCAATGACTCTTCCTTTTAACCACTTTCCTGGAATACTCTTTTCATCTACAATCATGACAATATCATCTAGTCTGATAGGTTCTACTTCTTTTATCCATTTATTTCTTTTTAGTAAAGTTGGTATATACTCTGTTTTCCATCGGTTCCAGAATGTTCGAGTAAAGTGTTGTAGCTTTTTCCATTGTGCTTTGGAAGTTTTATCTGCCTCAGGAGAGTATGGTGGTACATATTCACCTGCTCTTCCAATGAGGAAGTTAAATGGTGTTTAAACCTCATCCTCGATATCTTCTACTGGTATGTGAGTCAACGGTCGAGAATTAGTGAAATATTCTGCTTGTATAAGCGCCGATCTCAATGTTTCTTGTTGTATTTTACCTTGTGTTAACATTACTACAAGCGGTATTTTGATTGATCTAATCAATCGCTCCCAAACTCCACCAAAATGTGGAGCTGCTGGTGGATTAAAACTCCAGTTTATTTTCAACATAGCTGCTGTTTCATTTTCCATTTTCTTATTTATTGCCTTTATTAGATTTTTCATTTCTTTTTCTGCTCCCACGAAATTAGTTCCCTTGTCACTAAAAAGATGCAAGATTTTACCTCTTCTATTCTGAAAGTTACGGAGACTCATTAAAAATGAATCCGTGTCAAGTTTCTCGGCCATTTCTAAATACACGGGACGAGTAGATAAGCATGTAAAAATTACACCCCATCGTTTTTCGACTGATCGTCTAAGTAAAACCTCAAAGGGCCCAAAATAGTCTACACCAGTGTTAGTGAATGGATATATGAATGATTCTAATCTAAACTCTGGTAGAGGGGCCATTTTTGGAGGTTGTGGTCTCGCTTTATCATTCAAACACTTCTGACAATGTCTTTTAACGCGTTGAAGTACAGTCATTACATCGAGAATCCAGTACTTAATTTGAAGAGCAGCAATTACTGTACTGTCGGTATGATGTAAATATTTCTCATGATAGCTCTCTACTAATAAATAAGTTATATAATGTCCCTGCGGTAAAAGAATTGGTTTTCTCATCGTTGTTGTAACGTTACTCGCGAGTTCCAATCTTCCTTTACTACGCATAACCTTGTTTTCATCAAGAATTGGGTTATCTATACATATAAAAATGCAGCTCTGTCTATCTGTCTGTCTGTCTGTTCCATATAGGCTTGGAAACTACAGAACCGATCGGCGTGAAATTTTGTATATAGGGGTTTTAGGGGCCGAGAAAGGTGACAAAGGTAATTCGAGACCCTCCCTCTTCTGGAAGGGAGGGATTCCATACAAATGAATCACAAATTCATGCACATCTCGAAAACAAATCAAGCAAATGGAACCAAATTTGGCATGTGGATGTTTTTAGGGGTAACAAATATATTCATAATGCTTTGACACCCCTCCCTCTTCTGGAAGGGAGGGGTCCCATACAAATAAAACACAAATTCATGCACATCAACAAACCGAACAAATGGAACCAAATTTGGCAGGTGGATGTTTTTAGGGGTATCAAATATATACCACCAAATACCACCCCATATGGGTATTTTGAGATGGCGACTTCCGGTGACTGGATAAAAGACGAAAATGACCAAAAACCACCTAATATGGGTGTTTCTTTAACCAGAATGACGCTCAGAGGCCAAAAATTGTCTCTGAATACCATTTTGAATTCCAAGATGGCGACTTACGGTTTCTGAAAAACAGCGAGATATGACCAAATACCACCCAATATGGGTATTTGCGAAATCGTGATAAGGCATTGAAAACACAAATCGACCTCAGACAACATTTTGAGTTGTGAAATGGCAACTTTTGGTGACTGGAAAACTGCCGAAAATGGCCCAAAAATTACCAAATACCGGTCGGACTCGATTATCCGGAGACTCGATCATCCGGAATTTCAGACTCGATTATCCGGAATTTCATTATTTTGGTGTCCGTTTTAAAATTTTATTCCGAAATTTTGTCTTTACCATCCTTTCTGGCATATTTGTTACCATTTAAGTCACTTCCGGCATGTTTGGGACATGTTCGAATTAAGTGAAAATAATCAATGTCCAATTTATTTTTTTGCTTCTCAAGATTTTCCCCTTTTTTGCTCCAGAAACAACTTGTGGTTACGCTACTGCATCATACAAGTAAATAAAGAAAAGAAATATTTATTTTATGTTCGTTAATCGCAAAATTTCAGTATATTTTGTGTGATTCGATTATCCGGAAAACTCGATTATCCGGAATGAAAATTTTTTTTGATGTTCCGGATAACCGAGTCCGACCTGTATGGGTGTTTCTTTAACCAGAATGATGCTCAGGGGCCAGAAATTGTCACAAAATGTCATTTTGAAATACAAGATGGCGATTTACGGTTTCTGGAAAATAGCCGAAAATGACCAAATACCACCTAATATGGGTGTTTCATTAACCAGAATGACGCTCAGAGACCAGAAATTGTCTCCAAATACAATTTTGAAATCCAAGATGGCGACTTCCGCTCTGTGAAAAACAGCCAAAAATGGCCGATTTCCATCCAATATGAGATGCTTCGATACCAGAATGATACACAGGAGCTAGAATCGACCACAGACACCATTTTGAATTCTAAGATGGTGACTTCCGGTTTCTGGAAAACAGCCGAATATCACTAAATAATACCGGTTTCTGCAAAACAGCCGAATATCACTAAATAATACCTATTATGGGTGTTTCTTGAACCAGAATGACGCTCAGGGGCCAGAAATTGTCTCCAAATGCCATTTTAAAGTCCAGGATGGTAACTTCCGGTTTCTGAAAAATAGCCTAAAGTGACCAAATACCACCCAATATGAACGTTTTTTTAACCAGAATGATGCATAAGCTAAAAATTGACCTCAGGCACCATTTTGAATTGTAAAAGGGCAACTTCTGGAAAACAGCCGAATACTACTACATATGAATATTTCCGTAATCGAAATGATGTATAAAAGCCAAGCATTGACTCTGGACACCATCTTGAATTCGAAGATGACCACTTTCAGTTTTCGAAAAACAACGAAAATAACTGAATACCACCCAATATGAGTATTTCCGGAGAGGTGATGTACTAAAGGCAAAAAACGAAGATGTTGTCATTCCGATAAAACCAACAATTTCAAACGATATAAGCAAATCGCAATAAATCAATGAATTTGGAATGTTAAAAATTATTAAATTAAACACAAAAATAGGCGGGACGAAGTTTGCCGGCCATTCGTTGTTTTGCTTTCGTCTCGATTAGACGCAAATTGTTTATCTCCGTTTGAGTTCGCAAAATAACAATACACGAGTTATCGTACGGGTGTTTTTTTGTCGATTAGTTCTTGTGTTGCGCGATAACAATAGCCTGTTGTAAATCGGCAGAAACATCTGCACACTGGTAGGGCAGGCTACCCCGCCAGTTATTCGATACGCAGCTGATATATCAGCAAGAATAATTCTCCCGCACCGCTGTTAGCAGCACGGACCATCATACGATCGAGCGAGTGGAAGTCAACTACAAGTGGCATCTACAAGGTCGCGTGTAAGATACGGCCACTGTGTCACAACACGAAGCTGGATCGTCATTGTTTGTTCTGCGGAGACACTCGATTAATCCAACTATCAGCCGTGAGGTCGTAACTTAGACGTTCGGTGAAGTGTTACATTTAGAATTTTTACTATAATTATCAATAATATTACTATGTTATAATATTATTATTAATATTATTATTGATATTATTATTATTGTTATTATTAATATTATTACTACAATTATTATTTTTATTATTATTATTATTACTATTGTTATTAGTATTAGTATTACTGTCTTTTTTTTTATTTGATCCATTGTAGATTGAAAAATTGTTTTTAAAATTTAATATCAACTACTTGAACCCCCCCCCCCCCCCATATTCGAATATTTATCGTTTGTGTGCGGTAGAGCGTAACGCTCCCGCAAAATGGACGACATGCAGGTGCAACTTTTCCTGGAGGTGGAAACAAACGGGGAAGAAATTGAAATTTCTCCCAGCAGCTCACCCCTACCTTCCCCTGTGCCCTCCCCTTTGCCAAGTCCTGTACCAAGAGTACCGGAAGTACGGGTAAAAGCTTACCCAGATGCCGCTGGCGGTCCCTACGTTGTTTTTTTCCGGCCCATAAAGAAGCCATTGAATATTATTCAAATTGGCAAAGACCTGGCAAAACATTTTTCGGCCGTAACCGAGATTACGAAGGTGAGGCCGAACAAACTGCGAGTTGTCGTGAGTAGCTTGAAGCAAGCAAACGAAATTGCTGGCTACGAGCTCTTCACGAGAGAGTATCGCGTGTACATCCCTGCCAAGGATGTAGAAATCGACGGTGTGGTCACCGAGGGGAATCTCACTGTCGATGACATTTTGCGTCATGGAGTTTGCTGTTTTAAAAACCCCTTGATGCAAAGTGTAAAGATACTGGATTGCAAGCAATTGCATTCAGTATCCATCGAAGAAGGGAAGAAGAAATTCCTCCTTTCGGATTCCTTCCGAGTAACATTCGCCGGATCCGCGCTGCCGAACTACGTCCGCTTGGACAGGGTTCGTCTACCTGTACGCCTGTTCGTACCGCGGGTCATGCATTGCCAAAACTGTAAGCAGTTAGGTCACACAGCCACCTACTGCTGCAACAAGGCACGCTGTAGCAAGTGCGGAGGCAATCATGCTGAGAACGCTTGCAGTGGGGATACTGAAAAGTGTCTTTATTGCGAGGGAACTCGGCATGACCTTCCGGCATGTCCCGCGTACAAACAGCGCGAGGAAAAAATTAAGCGTTCCCTTAAGGAACGATCAAAGCGCTCTTTTGCAGAAATGCTTAAGAGGGCTGAGCCACCCTTGACAGGAAACATCTTTTCCTTCTTGCCAACTGATGAGGGTACATCTGACGATCCCGTCGAAGGGTTTTCCTATGCCTTGCCAGAGGGATCTAGGAAGAGGAGAATGCTCAACTCTCCTAATCTTTCTCGCAAAGGTCGTAAGATAACCCCTAGTGGAATGACCAATAAGACAACACAAAAAGGAAGCGGTGAAGAAAAACCGAAGCAAGTACCCCCCGGTTTTAATTTCAAATCAAACCAGGAGTACCCATCGCTTCCTGGGGCACCAAAAACCCCTCGTGCACCCATTTCTCGATCAGAAGATAAAAAAGAAACAGGGTTCATAAAATTTTCTGATATTGTGGACTGGATATTTAAAACATTCAACATACCAGATCCCCTACAAAATATTCTTCTTGCCCTTCTTCCTACAGTGAAAACCTTTTTGAAGCAACTAGCAGCAACTTGGCCCCTCATTTCAGCTATTATATCTTTCGATGACTAATACGGCGAAAGAGGTTAGGAATTTTTTCACTGTATTACAGTGGAATTGCAGAAGTATCATCCCCAAAGTCGATTTATTTTCTCATTTGATGAATACATACAATTGTGACGCATTCACGCTCTGTGAAACCTTTCTCAATTCGAACGATCAACTCAATTTCCACGATTTTAACATTATTCGTCGAGATCGAGACTCACACGGTGGAGGGGTACTTTTCAAAAAGTGCTATTTTTTTTTCCGAATCGACCTCCCCTCGATCTCGAATATTGAAGTTGTTGCCATTCAAACGAATTTGAATGGAAAAGACCTTTGCCTTGTTTCGTTATATATTCCCCCATCCGCGCGGATTTAACAGAAGCAACTCCTTGATATAGCAGAATTGCTTCCCGCACCTTTTATGATTTTGGGAGATTTTAACTCTCACTGTTCGCTATGGGGGTCGCTGTACGACGACAACCGATCTTCTTTAATTTGTAACTTGATCGACGACTTCAATATGACACTTTTGAATACTGGGGAAGCGACACGTGTACCTAATCCTCCAGCACGTGAAAGCGTGCTTGACCTATCCCTCTGCTCGACATCACTAGCGTTAGATTGCCAGTGGAAAGTAATCAACGATCCCCACGGTAGTGATCATTTTCCAATCGTTATATCAATTGCTAATGGTTCAACTCCCCCGAACCCGATCAATATTTCCTACGACCTTACACGTAATATTGATTGGAAGCGTTATGAGTCTATTATAGCGGAATCTATCGAGACACATGAGGAACTTCCTCCGGAGGAAGAATACGCGTTCTTAGCTGGCTTGATAATCGACGCCGCGACTCAAGCTCAGACGAAACCGATACCCGGGGTAACGATTAGACAGCGCCCTCCCAACAAATGGTGGGACAAAGAGTGCTCTGAGCTGTACGTGCGAAGGTCCGCGGCGTATAAGGACTACCGGGAGTACGGCACTGTCAACCTGCTTCGAAAGTACGAGGCACTGGGCAGGCAGATGAAGAGCTTAGTAAAGGCGAAAAAACGCGGGTACTGGCGGCGGTTCGTAAACGTGTTGTCGAGGGAAACAGCGATGAGCACTCTTTGGGATACCGCCAGGCGCATGCGAAACCGTGACGTTTCGAATGAGAGCGAGGAGTATTCAGATCGCTGGATACTCGATTTTGCCAAAAAGGTCTGTCCGGACTCTGTACCGGAACAGAAAACCTTTCGCGACGCGTTTATAGTAACTACGGAAGAGCCTCCATTTTCGATGTTGGAATTTTCAATGGCTCTCCTGTCGTGCAACAATAAGGCTCCAGGGTTAGATAGAATAAAATTCAACCTGTTGAAAAATCTACCCGACTCTGCAAAAAGACGCTTGTTGAATTTGTTCAACAAGTTTCTTGAGCTAAATATTGTTCCGCATGACTGGAGGGAGGTAAAAGTCATTGCTATTGGGAAACCCGGGAAACCTGCCTCTGATCACAATTCATATAGGCCGATTGCGATGCTCTCTTGCCTCCGGAAATTGATGGAGAAAATGATCCTCTTACGGTTAGACAAATGGGTCGAAACAAACGGTTTACTTTCAGATACTCAATTTGGCTTTCGCCGGGGCAAAGGGACGAACGATTGCCTAGCATTGCTTGCTACTGAAATTCAAGTCGCATTTGCTCGGAAAGAGCAAATGGCTTCTGCGTTCTTGGATATTAAGGGGGCTTTTGACTCTGTCTCTGTAGAAGTTTTAAGCGCGAAACTTCATTCGCAGGGACTTTCACCAAATTTTAATAACTTTTTGCTCAACTTGTTGTCAGAAAAGCATATGTATTTCTCACATGGTGATTCGACAACTTCCCGAATTAGTTACATGGGCCTTCCCCAGGGCTCATGTTTAAGTCCTCTCTTATATAATTTTTACGTCAATAACATTGATGAATGTCTTGCAAATTCATGCACGCTAAGGCAACTTGCAGACGATAGCGTTGTATCCATTACTGGTAGCGAGGCTAGCGATCTGCAAGGACCATTGCAAGATACCTTAGACAATTTGTCTGAATGGGCTCTTAAGCTGGGTATCGAGTTCTCTCCGGAGAGAACTGAGCTGGTCGTTTTTTCTAGGAAGCATAACCCAGCTCAGCTGCAGATCCTACTAACGGGTAAAACGATCTCTCAGGTTTTAGTCGCTAAATATCTCGGGGTCTGGTTCGACTCTAAATGCACCTGGGCTTGTCATATTAGGTATCTGACACGAAAATGCCAACAGAGGATTAATTTTCTTCGTACGATTACCGGAACCTGGTGGGGAGCCCACCCAGGAGACCTTCTGAGGTTATACCAAACAACAATACTGTCAGTTCTTGAGTACGGTTGTTTCTGCTTGCGCTCCGCTGCGAACACGCATACTTTGAAACTAGAAAGAATACAATATCGTTGTTTGCGTATTGCCTTGGGTTGCATGCAGTCGACCCGTACGATGAGTCTTGAAGTGTTAGCGGGTATTCTTCCGTTGAAACATCGTTTTTGGAATCTCTCTTACCGGTTGCTAATTCGATGCACAGTTATGAACCCATTAGTAATTGAAAATTTCGAGAGGTTGGTCGACCTTCAATCTCAATCCAGATTTATGACTTTATATTTTGACTATATGGCTCAAGATATTAATCCTTCTTCATACGATTCCTCCAATGTCGCACTTTTAGATACTTCTAATAATGCTATATTCTTCGACACCACCATGAAACAAAACATTTCTGGTATCCCGGATCAATTGCGACCCCAAGAGATCCCTAAGATTTTTTCCAATAAGTTTAAATATGTTAGTTATGATAAAAGGTTTTACACTGACGGATCTAATCTAGATGAGTCCACTGGCTTCGGAGTTTTCCACGAAAATTTTACCGCCTCCTACAAACTCGATGCTCCTGCTTCCGTGTACGTCGCAGAACTTGCTGCTATTCAGTACTCTCTTGGAATCATCGAAACCCTACCCATAGACCACTACTTCATCTTCACAGATAGTCTCAGTGCCATTGAGGCTCTGCGATCGATGAAGCCTGTGAAGCACACCCCGTATTTCCTGGGGAAAATACGGCGGTTTTTAAGTGCTTTAACAGATAAAAATTACCGGGTAACCTTAGCGTGGGTCCCTCCTCATTGCTCGATTCCGGGTAATGAAAAGGCTGACTCTTTAGCTAAGGTGGGTGCTATTGATGGCGATATTTATGAAAGACCAATTGCTTATGATGAATTTTATAGCATTTTGCGTCAGAGAACACTCAACAGTTGGCAATCATCATGGAACTCAGATGAACTGGGACGGTGGCTACATTCCATTTTTCCTAAGGTATCGACGAAAGCATGGTTCAAGGGGTTGGATGTAGGTCGGGACTTCATTCGCGTGATGTCCAGACTTATGTCCAATCACTACACGTTAAACACGCATCTCTTTCGTATAGGGCTTGTAGACAGTAATCACTGCGTTTGTGGCGATGGCTACCATGACATCGAGCATGTTGTTTGGTCGTGTGCCGAATTCTGTGATGTTAGGTCCGAGCTTATAGATTCCCTCCGGGCCCGAGGAGAACAACCGAACGTACCCGTTAGAGACATTCTGGGAAGCGGTGATCTCCAGTACATGACACAACTGTACTGTTATTTGAAAAAGACTGACATTAAAATTTAATATTCTTTTGTCTATTTGTCAGAATACCCGTATACGACGCTGGAGACACGAACACGAAGAGCCTAAATCTATGTTTAAAAAACAAAAAAGAACACCAGTCGAAACACAAATAGATCGTATATCTTAATTAGTTTTAAGCAAGAATTGTATTTCCCTCCTCTCACCTTAAATCCCCACTAGCTCGTAGTCGGCCGCGAGAATAAATAAAAGGCCTCCCTCTTTTCCCTGCTAACGTAGAATTAATACGAATTGTACTTGGCTCAGTAAAACAGAAAATGTATCGTGCCGTGTCAAATAAACTAATTTAAACCTTAAAAAAAAAAATTTGCCGGGTCAGCTAGTATTTCGATAATTTTCCAGGAGAAGTTAGATGACCATTAGCTGTTAGGTCTTCCATTTCCTTTTGAAAACAGCTCCATTGTGCCTTCCTATATAAGGCATTTTCTACAATTTGATATTCATTCAAAGTAACATGTTTTTTGAAGTGTGGACTTTTATAGTACCACTCTGCAAATTTCTTTTAGGTGCAGAGGTGTTTAACTAACCTCCACCAATCTGAATAATAATTCTCTGGAACAGAATCTAGCGTTTTGCATATCTGATGCATAGCTACTAAATTACTTTCATCTGATTTTTTTTCTAAAAATTGGCCATTTGTCTTCTGACAGTTTTAAAAATTTAGGTCCATTCAACCATTTTTCCCAAGAGTTTGTTTGTCTATCATCATCCGACTGATAATTTTGGCTGCATTTAACACCAAAATCTTCCGTTGAAAAATAGTCTTCAATCATTTTTCTCATTGCTTTTTCTTCTTGAATGATCATAGAGTAATCATGTCTCTCATACTCTTTTTCATTCCCATAGATAAGCCATCCTAGTTTGGTTCTCATGCCTATTGGAGCATCACTACTTCCAATCTTGGTTTCTTATGGTAACATTAAATGAGAATGCTCCAAGCCGATCAGTATCATTGGTTGGGCTTCATTGTATCCTCTTATATCTGCTAAATGAGGATATTTACTCAAAAATTTCTTTCCGTTCATTGATTGAACGGGCCAATTCAGCTTTTGTACAGTCCGTACTCCATTTAAAGTATATTTTTTCGATGAAGCACCTTTAATACTGAGGTTTACTAGGCGACTTTGATAATCTTCCTTGCAAATATCCTGTGTCCATTTCAGCTTCAGTGGATGAACTCTTGCTTGTAAATTTAATTCATCCGCGACTCTGTTATCCAGTAGTGTTAAGGATGATCCAACATCGAGAAATGCAAACGTTTCAACTTCCTGGTTACCATTTTTTAAAGTAACAGGTATTATCTGGTAATACAACTTTGTGTCAGAGTTGTGAAGGTGTAATCCATCATCGCTTTTCTTTTTTATTTCTTGGTGTATCAACCGATGATGCTTTATATTACAACCTTCTGTTCCACATTTCTTGCTAAGTTTGCAATTGCTCACTCGATGATTTTTATATAACAGGCATCCAAAGCAAATGTTTTCCTTATTCGTATAATTGGATCTCTCTTCCGGAGTCATTTTCAAGAATCGAGCGCATGTTGTAAGCTTATGCGCATTTTTGCATAAAAGGCACTCTGATTTGCCTTGCTGATTTACATTCATTCTATTTGTTCTTTCTTTTTGTTGATGGTTCGGATTTATATAAAGGAAAGTTTTAGCGAACGGTTTCAGCCATTGGCCCAAATCCTCTAATGATAGACTTCTGTCCAATTCCTCATTCTGCTGCCTATATTCTACCCATTTCACTTGTATATTGTAGGGTAACTTTGAGACGATTTCTTCCATTAAACGACTATCGTTGAGATAATCTTCTTTTTGGATAATTTTAAGGTTATTAATTAAGTTTTCCAACGCAGCAGTTGTTTCGATCAGGCTTGTTCTTGATTCTTTTTTTATTTTTCTCAACTCCATTACTAATTCTTAATGGATGAGGTCTGGTCTTCTATAAACTTCTTCTAGCCTATCCATTATGTTGGATACTTTATCTGGATCGAGTATCAACGCTTGAACCGTTTTCCCTCCAGTACTTGTTGCAGACGGGTAAGATTTTCGAGATTGGAAAACTCTCCAGCTTTAGTTGTTAAAAATAGAAATTCAGTTCGTAAAAAAAGGTGGTTAAAGAACCACAAGTGGGCTGCGTGCCAAAAAGACTAAAGTAAAAAAAGTGGTCAAAAAACCACAAGTGCGCTGCGTGCCAAAAAGACTAAAGTAAAAAAAAGTGGTTAAAGAACCACAAGTGGGCTGCGTCCCAAACGACTGTAAATCAAGAAAAGTGCCTAGTGCCAAAGAATAGGGTTAACAACAGGTTAACACCTAAGGACAATAGTGAGCCATAAGAAGCCATAAAACTATAAAGTGCATCGAAAGAAGTTCAAGCTCCAAAGAACATTAAGAATTTGAATAGTTGGAGTATTTGAAAAGGAAAATAATTAAAATGCCGGTAAAATTATTGATTAATAAAAACGGACACTGCCGTCTGTGTCACGAGCCAGATACATTATGTGACTTAGTGGCCTGCGATGAGTGCGATCGCTGGTTTCACCAGTCATTTGTGAACCTCCAGCGAAAACCACACAAAAATGAGAGATGGATCTGCCCTAAATGCGCAGAAATTTAAACTATAATCCGAGAATTGGAGGCTAAAAATATGCCACCAAAACCACAAGAGCATTTTATGTTGTCTAAACAATCAATGGACGAGTTGATAACGTCCATAAAAAAAACAATAAAATGGAACCTCAGCCAGTTCAGAACGACTGGCAAATATATCTTAAAAGGCAAGCATTGCTTTCTTTGCCAAAGTTTTACGGCTCCCCAAAAGAATGGCCAAGATTTAAAAAAATATACAAGGAAACAACTA
The DNA here is from genome assembly GCF_029784165.1 of Wyeomyia smithii. Taxonomy (NCBI): domain Eukaryota; kingdom Metazoa; phylum Arthropoda; class Insecta; order Diptera; family Culicidae; genus Wyeomyia; species Wyeomyia smithii. The sequence continues at coordinate 137,315,231 of NC_073695.1, forward strand.
AAGCTGGAGAGTTTTCCAATCTCGAAAATCTTACCCGTCTGCAACAAGTACTGGAGGGAAAACGGTTCAAGCGTTGATGCTCGATCCAGATAAAGTATCCAACATAATGGATAGGCTAGAAGAAGTTTATGGAAGACCAGACCTCATCCATTAAGAATTAGTAATGGAGTTGAGAAAAATAAAAAAAGAATCAAGAACAAGCCTTATCGAAACAACTGATGCGTTGGAAAACTTAATTGATAACCTTAAAATTATCCAAAAAGAAGATTATCTCAACAATATTCGTTTAATGGAAGAAATCGTCTCAAAGTTACCCTACAATATACAAGTGAAATGGGTAGAATATATGCAGCAGAATGAGGAATTGGACAGAAGTCTATCATTTGAGAATTTGGGCCAATGGCTGAAACCGTTCGCTAAAACTTTCCTTTATATAAATCCGAACCATCAACAAAAAGAAAGAACAAATAGAATGAATGTAAATCAGCAAGGCAAATCAGAGTACCTTTTATGCAAAAAATGCGCATAAGCTTACAACATGCGCTCGATTCTTGAAAATGACTCCGGAAGAGAAATCCAATTATACGAAAAAGTAAAACATTTGCTTTGGATGCCTGTTATATAAAAATCATCGAGTGAGCAATTGCAAACTTAGCAAGAAATGTGGAACAGAAGGTTGTAATATAAAGCATCATCGGTTGATACACCAAGAAATAAAAAAGAAAAGCGATGATGGATTACACCTTCACAACTCTGACACAAAGTTGTACTACCAGATAATACCTGTTACTTTAAAAAATGGTAACCAGGAAGTTGAAACGTTTGCATTTCTCGATGTTGGATCATCCTTAACACTACTGGATAACAGAGTCGCGGATGAATTAAATTTACAAGCAAGAGTTCATCCACTGAAGCTGAAATGGACACAGGATATTTGCAAGGAAGATTATCAAAGTCGCCTAGTAAACCTCAGTATTAAAGGTGCTTCATCGAAACAATATACTTTAAATGGAGTACGGACTGTACAAAAGCTGAATTTACCATTTCAATCAATGAACGGAAAGAAATTTATGAGTAAATATCCTCATTTAGCAGATATAAGAGGATACAATGAAGCCCAACCAATGATACTGATCGGCTTGGAGCATTCTCATTTAATGTTACCATAAGAAACCAAGATTGGAAGTAGTGATGCTCCAATAGGCATGAGAACCAAACTAGGATGGCTTATCTATGGGAATGAAAAAGAGTATGAGAGTTATGATTGCTCTATGATCATTCAAGAAGAAAAAGCAATGAGAAAAATGATCGAAGACTATTTTTCAACGGAAGATTTTGGTGTTAAATGCAGCCAAAATTATCAGTCGGATGATGATAGACGAACAAACTCTTGGGAAAAATGGTTGAATGGACCTAGATTTTTAAAACTGTCAGAAGACAAATGGCCAATTTTTAGAAAAAAAATCAGATGAAGGAAATTTAGTAGCTATGCATCAGATATGCAAAACGCTAGATTTTATTCCAGACAATTATTATTCAGATTGGTGGAGGTTAGTTAAACACCTCTGCACCTACAAGAAATTTGCAGAGTGGTACTATAAAAGTCCACACTTCAAAAAACATGTTACTTTGAATGAATATCAAATTATAGAAAATGTTTTATATAGGAAGGCACAATGGAGCTGTTTTCAAAAGGAAATGGAAGACCTAACAGCTAGTGGTCATCTAACTTCTCCTGGAAAATTATCGAAATACTAGCTGACCCGGCAAACTTCGTCCCGCCTATTTTTGTGTTTAATTTAATAATTTTTATCATTCCAAATTCATTGATTTCTTGCGATTTGTTTATATCGTTTGAAATTGTTGGTTTTATCGGAATGACAACATCTTCGTTTTCTGCCTTTAGTACATCACCTCTCCGGAAATACTCATATTGGGTGGTATTCAGTTATTTTCGTTGTTTTTCAAAAACTGAAAGTGGTCATCTTCGAATTCAAGATGGTGTCCAGAGTCAATGCTTGGCTTCTATACATCATTTCGATTACGGAAATATTCATATGTAGTAGTATTCGGCTGTTTTCCAGAAGTTGCCCTTTTACAATTCAAGATGGTGCCTGTGGTCAATTTTTAGCTTTATGTATCATTCTGGTTAAAAAAACGTTCATATTGGGTGGTATTTGGTCACTTTAGGCTATTTTTCAGAAACCGAAAGTTACCATCCTGGATTTTAAAATGGCATTTGGAGACAATTTCTGGCCCCTGAGCGTCATTCTGGTTCAAGAAACACCCATAATAGGTATTATTTAGTGATATTCGGCTGTTTTCCAGAAACCGGAAGTCACCATCTTAGAATTCAAAATGGTGTCTGTGGTCGATTCTAGCTCCTGTGTATCATTCTGGTATCGAAGCATCTCATATTGGATGGAAATCGGCCATTTTTGGCTGTTTTTCAGAGAGCGGAAGTCGCCATCTTGGATTTCAAAATTGTATTTGGAGACAATTTCTGGTCTTTGAGCGTCATTCTGGTTAAAGAAACACCCATATTAGGTGATATTTGGTCATTTTCGGCTATTTTCCAGAAACCGTAAATCGCCATCTTGTATTTCAAAATTACATTTTGTGACAATTTCTGGCCCCTGAGCATCATTCTGGTTAAAGAAATACCCATACAGGTCGGACTCGATTATCCGGAACATCAAAAAAATTTTCATTCCGGATAATCGAGTTTTCCGGATAATCGAATCACACAAAATATACTGAAATTTTGCGATTAACGAACATAAAATAAATATTTCTTTTATTCATTTACTTGTATGATGCAGTAGCGTAACCACAAGTTGTTTCTGAGGCAAAAAAAGGTGAAATCTTGAGAAGCAAACAAAATAAATTCTTTCTCCTTTTTTCACTTTAGTCTTTTCGGCACGCAGCCCACTTGTGGTTCTTTAACCACTTTTTTTTTTACTTTAGTCTTTTTGGCACGCAGCCCACCTTCACTCGATCTTAACAGTGTCGAGTACACCTCGTGAGTTCGCGATTTAATTACGATTCACTATTTTCCTCTCTGGAACCTCCAATGTTGTTCGTGGTTCACTAGCTTCCTTTCGTAGAGCTTCCAACGCTAAGACGGGGTTGTTCTTTCCGCGGATTTGTGAATCGTTGCTTCAGCTTGTAAATTTTACAAACAAGAACTTTCAAGTCTTCGGGTTTTTTCTCCTTTGGAGGTTTGCCTTATGAAGAGAGAAGTATTCAAGCTAGAAAAATATTACAAGTTCCGGCCTTTGGGCTAACCAACGAGTATATTGCACAACTCAAAACTCACCGCTAGAATAATTCATGGCTGAAAGAGTGGAATCGTACAAACAATCTGCTGGTCGCTCTCGAGCTGGCAGTGAAGTAAACCTCAATGTTCAAGATTAAAAATTCAGACTGAGATATGACTTGATTTTTATTTAACAATTTCAAACCTTATATAGTATAAATTTGGTTAAAATTATGTTCTGTAGGGGGTAAAGTAACTAATACTATAATAAAAGCTAGCTAGGGAATTTCTATACTTGTATATCTTCTTAGCCCTAGCTTGATTTACTGAACAAAGATAGTGATATAGTTCTGTTTCTCTTTTTATCTCAAACGTACTGATTAGAGTTAACATACATGGCAAACTTCTTAAACACAGAGAAATCCGAATTTCCATACAACACCAAAATTCAAACATCTACTTCACGCATAGATGAACCATGCATCACGCATAGATAAGCAGTTGCATCGCAATCTTTCTTTCTCTACTACAACGCACGCATGCGTATATCAAACCTGCACTGTTTATTTAAACCTAAAAGGAGCGCGGAAAGTTAAGATCGAACGAAATCACCTTTGTTCATATCCTTTTCATTCCACTTTCGTTCTCGTTTGGTCTTAACTTTATTCAAATCGCCTGTTTCTGAGTCGAGTATAAGTTTCGAATAATGACGATAGCACACGTTGCGTAACAAGCTTAAACTAATGAGTGTGTAACAAAATATAGATACTTATCATTTAATGGTCAATATGGTTGTAGCAATACCAGTCGAAAGTTTATTTGAATATATAAAAGTAAAATTTTGTAGTAAAATATTTAATAAAGCAGATTCATTGAAGCTTCTTGCAGCCCTGTGCTTAGTACTGTTTACTTGTGCATCGTCGCTCCGTTTCAAGTGATTTTCTACTTTGAATAACCGCATAACACCTCCGCCAACTATCCTACATCTGCTTATTAAAAGCATCCACGTCGATTACTGCTGAATTGTAATTCCTGGACCCCGGGTAGGTCGAGCAATTTCGGAATAGTTACCGCCTTCGGCTTGAGTTGTGGTAGACTGAAAGGCGTCTAGCTCCTCCGCCATCGTCCCACCTCGCCGACTCATCCGGCTCCCTCCTGGTTCGTGTCTCAGCTAAAACAGCTTTCGTCAGTCACTCAACGTAGCTCTGCATCACCGCCACACACCTAACGTAACAATTTCAAATCGCTGCGTACCATTGTCTGTATAAGAACTTAACAGTTTACGGCAATAAACAACATCGTTCTCTGTCACCGCTATCACCGCATCATCATCACCATCACCATCATCTAGTTATCGATTGGCAATAAGCAGCTGTATACACACACACAACGTCAGCAGGTATACACCGATTTCTCGCAGCAAAACACATATAAGGTATCGTGCGAAACTTTCTTTTGACCCCCCTAGTGGATAGATAGAGATAGAACAGTGACAATCCAGTGCAAGCTTTTTTAAAAACAAGTGTCGTCACCTGTCGTTGGATAGTACAAGCAGACTGTTAGTATCCTTTAGCCGTCTGCGTCGTCTTTCTGCCTAATCATGTCTGAAGTTTGCGAAAGCTGCGCGAATAACATCGATCGCAACAAAAATTCACTGCGGTGTGGAGGCTTCTGCTCCGCATTGTTTTGTGCTAAATGTTGTGGGTTGAACGACGAGTTATTAACAGATGTCGTTTATAAATCCAATCTCTTCTGGATGTGCAATACTTGCAAAAATATGATGGACAAAGCGCGCTTCCGTAACGCACTGGTCTCAGTAGAAAACGCAAATTTGAAGCTGATTGCTGAACTGAAAGATCAGGTACGTAACGATATACTACAGGAGATACGTACCAATTTATACCAACCCTCATAGATTCAGTCCCGAAGACCCCACTCACACTTACTTCTCGTCCATTTACTTTCAATTCCGCTAAACGAAGAAGGGATGGAGAAGAAAATATAGATACTTCGGCTAGCAGGCCCTCGAAACTACTACGTGGTACCGGTACTGGCTCATTTCCCAGTTCATCGGACTCAACTAATCAGGCAGATGGTAAATTCTGGTTGTATTTATCAGGGATTTCACCAGAAGCTCCTGATGAAAGTGTAGCTAATTTAGCTGTGGAGAAACTTGGCACTACCGACATAACAGTCGTCAAACTGATTCCTCGGGGTAGAGATCCGTCGACAATCAGTTTCGTTTCTTATAAGTTAGGAATACCGATGGCCCTGAGGGAGAGAGCCATGAACTCTCACACATGGCCAGTAGGTATCGTTTTTCGCGAATTCGAGGATAAAACGGACAACAAGAGGGTTTTTTGGAAACCAACTGTAGCGTCAGTCGAGGTAGTGACAACGGATATATGTCCGCCGGTGATCCTTTAAACCAAAGTCCCGAACATCCATCCAATCGCGTTATTGTAACTGCAAGTGAACTTTTTCAGACGGCATCAAACAATCTCTCTCCCGCTTTGACTCCGACGTGCCCCCTCACTATTTACTATCAGAACGTTCGCGGGTAAAGAACGAAAACGAACGATCTATTTCTTGCGCTCACTTCATCGGACTACGATGTCATAGCTTTCACGGAAACATGGCTCCGTAGTGACATAACCTCTTCTGAACTTTCTTCCGATTATAAGTTTTATAGATGCGACCGCAACGGCGCAACTAGTACTTCACTACGTGGAGGTGGTGTTCTTATTGCTATCAAGAAACACCTCAAAAGCAGGCTTGTGTGTCTTCCTGGAGATGAAAGTTTGGAGCAGGTTGTCGTCTGCATTGAAATGCCGAAACAATGCGTTTACATATGTTGCGTGTACATTAAGCCAGGTTCTGAATGCTCCGTATACAAGGAACATTACGATTGCGTTCAAAAGCTCAACGATCTCGTTAAAACAGCAGATTCACTAATTCTACTTGGCGACTTTAACTTACCGAATCTTATCTGGAATCACGACTCCGATGTTAACAGCTATCTGCCTATTAATGTATCGTCGCAACAGGAGACCATTTTAACAAACTCTGCTAGAAAACGGTCTCATGCAAATCTTTCATTTCCCCAATCAACTTAACAGACTGCTAGATCTAGCGTTCGTAAACAATGTGTACTGCTGTGAAATCATTGAGCCCCCATCACCACTCTTACGAATTGACGCACATCATATTCCCTTCATTTTGACACTTGACGTATCATATACCTCCTGACACGTTGCACTACGACTTTTCTCGCTGCGACTATAACGCCTTGAACAACACCATTGCGAACATCAACTGGACTAATCTTCTTGCGAATCATTCTACTGACGACTCAGTTAATCATTTTTACGCCACAATCGCTAATATCATTGACGTGCATGTCCCTTTGAGAAGAAAACGCAGAACGCCCAACAACCGGCAGCCATGGTGGAACCCAGGATTGAATCACTGTCGTAACCGGTTAAGAAAAGCTCGTAAACGCTACTTCAAACATAGATCTAACCATAACAAACAAGTCCTTCGCGAGCTTGAACAACAGTATAAAATACAACGTGATGCATGTTTTCGCGAATACATACACCGAATGGAATGTCAAGTAAAACGGGACCCATCATCCTTTTGGAATTTTGCCAATAGCCGTAAGAAAACTAAAGGATATCCCACCAACGTTTTTTATCGTGATATGGTTGCGAGTAACGCAGATGACTCCGCTAACCTATTTGCTGATCATTTCCAAACTGTATATTGCGAAAGACTCTCCAAGGAATATCAATGATGCTATCAGAAACATACATACATTCGATCTGTTTCTTCCCCGAGTTACGCTATCTGTAGATGATGTAAAATTGGCTCTAATGGCAGTCGATACCTCTAAAGGACCAGGACCGAACGGTTTACCTCCATTATTCTTGAAACAATGCTCTGCAACATTAGCTTTGCCACTTACAGGGGATAGTCAAAATAAGTAGGATAGGCAAAATTTTGATGAAATTTGAAATGCTATAGCTTTGCTAAACGTAATTCGATTTTAATAATTCGAACACCATTGAACTGGGAAACTTTTGAAGTTTCATTTTCTGACCCCAGATCTGGCCTAGGTCACCGGATATAGGAAATATTCCTGAGTTCCGGTAGGCATGTCAAACCTGCTAATTCTTGGATGGATTTGGTAATGGGTTACCTGATAAAAATGCTCATTTGCATCATTGGCATAGATGACAAAATCATTTCTGAAGCGAATAGTTCATCAAGATCCTGAATCGGCCAAGAACTCATCGAGAAATAGCTAATTTTCATCCGGAAGTCCTCAGAGGAACCTTTAGTAGGGGACATTTACGTTTTTGCACCAAATATAGCGTGTTACACCTCTATCTTCAGGATTTTTTTTTATCAGGAATCTTTTAAAAGACATGTATCTGAATATAGGCTGCATTGGCCACTTCCGGAATGACCTGGAGGCCCCGAAGGAACCCGTAGTGGGAGAATTCACATTTCTGCATCAAAATATAGCATGCGACACCTCTATCTTCAGGATTTCCAAAAGACATATTTTTTTTAAATACAGATTACGTTGGCCACTCCCGGAACGATCCAGATTCCCCGGAGGAACCCGGAATTGGGACATTTACATTTTTGCATCAAATAAAGTTTTCCAGTTCAATGGTGTTCGAGTTATTGAAATCGAATAACGTTTAGCAAACCTATAGCATTTCAACTTTAATCAAAATTTTGCCTATCCTACTTATTTTGACTATCCCCTGTACAATTATACTAAATAGCTCTCTCACCAGCGGAGTTTTTCCTCACGCATGGAAGCACGCTTCGATAACTCCTATTCATAAATGTGGTAATTTAAATAACGTTAAAAACTACCGGGGTATATCTGTTTTAAGCAGTATATCGAAAGTCTTCGAGAAAATTGTTCATAACTTGTTATATTCAGCTGTTCGTCACGTAATCTTTGACTATCAACATAAATTCGTGAAAAAACGATCAACAGTTTCAAACCTCATGTGCTTTGTGACAAACGTTTTGAAACGTATTGAGAAACGTCAGCAGGTAGATGCAATATACATCGATTTTTCCAAAGCATTTGACAAGGTTCCGCACATGTTAGCTGTGGAAAAAAAGGAAACGACTTGGCATGCCCGATTGGATAACCAATTGGCTATTATCATATCTTACGGGTCGAACAGCCTCCGTTCATGTCCTAGGAAGCCATTTTTAACGGTTTCCCATACGTTCCGTAGTACCCCAAGGTAGCATATTGGGACCGCTTATCTTCGTACTCTTTGCGAATGACATCTGCGACTCCATCGCCTCCGAAAAATTATTGTATGCAGACGATCTTAAAATCTTTCGCACTATTGCATCTGTTTCTGATGGTAATGCCCTGCAGCATGATGTAGACAGCATATTGCACTGGTGCCTTGTGAACAGCATGGAAGTAAACACGGACAAATGTTACATCATTTCGTTTAGTAGGCTTCGAAGCCCACAACACTTTACGTACAGAATAGACGAAAAAAATTTGATTCGATGTGACTCTATAAAAGATCTTGGAGTCTTGATTGACAGTAAGCTACGATTCGACGAGCATATTACCACCGTTTCGTCTAAAGCATACGCCATACTTGGTTTCATTCGACGGAACACCTCGGATTTCGAAGACATCTACGCCCTGAAAACACTCCACTGCTCATTGGTTCGCAGCATCTTGGAGTATGCCGCCCCTGTTTGGGCACCGTACAACACTGGACTAATTAATAAAATCGAGAGCGTCCAACGTTCTTTTGTCCGATATGCTTTGCGTCGACTTCCATGGCAGAATCCCTTACACCTTCCTGCTTATGAGCATCGTTGTCAGCTGATAGAATTAAGCTCACTAGCCGAGCGTAGAGTGTTATCGCAAAGGTTACTTATTTATGATCTTCTGATGAACACAGTCGACTGTAGTTATCTTCTTCAACAATTAAACATCCACGCGCCCCATCGTCGCTTACGCAACCGAACGTTTCTCTGGACTCCAACCCACCGCACCACGTATGGCCAGCATAATCCGTTAGATTACAGTTGTAGGCTCTTCAACGAAATTAGCCACGAATTCGACTTTAATATAAGCAAAACTAGATTTAAAAAAGCTATTTTTTAATTAAATATAGGTTTAATTGTCTGTACTGTATTATATTGATGTTTCGTGATTTTTACATTTTGACACATAACCTCTAAACTAGAAATCAGATTACAATAAAATTCAATAGGGTCTTATAGGGCAACTAGAGCTTTCATTTGTAATTAATTTCATTGAAAATCGGTCCAGCCATCTCTGAGAAAATCGAGTGAGATTGGGAGAGCGTTACACCCACACACATCCCGAATAACAAAACAGGTTTTATTAAAATTTTATAACGCAATTTTGGCTGTATTAAGCGCTATAAAACTTTAATAGAATCAATACTGTTACTAGGGATACACACACACATACAGAAAATGCTCAACTCGTCGAACTGAGTCGAGTGATATACGGCATTTGGTCCTTTTGAGCACTTTTATACTTTTAGTTTTTGCAGTGATTGCTATACCTTTCTAGGAGAAAATGACTTTTAATTTCAACTTAAATCCTGAGCATGGCTGCAAACATTGAAATAGTACAATATCAAATTTAAATGATGTTGAGGCCACATATTTTGATCGTAGCTATAGTTTTAAACAGTCTGCGGGTTACGTTTCTTTCTATAACTTGCAAACCACATGTTTAAACATTATGAAATTCATTGTTTAAGGGTTTGAAAGCACATTATTTTGAATTCAACTATGTTCATAGCTTCTGAGATATAAGAGCGATTTTCACATTTTGACGCCGCGCCAAAACTAAAAGTTTGATTACAATGAAATTCAATAGCAACCTAAGCGGCAAATAGACCCTTCATTTGACACCAAGATAGAAAGAATCGGTCAGACCATCTCTGAGAACTGTGAGTGCGAAAAAAAGGTGCACATTTACATCTATACATGCATACATGCAGAAAATGCTCGATTCGTCGAACTGAGTCGAGGAGTATATGACATGCGGCCATTTGGATAACTTTGCTACCTTTCAATTAGCTCGTTAGAGGAAAGTCAATATGTTTACTTTCATTATGTGATTTCACATTTTTATGAACAACGGAAAAAGTTACAATCCGATTACAATGAAATTCAATAGCAAGCTATGGGGCAACTAGAGCTTTCATTTGACACTAATTTTGTGAAAATCGACTCAGCCATCTCTGAGAAAAATGAGTGAGTCTCAGGATCTCAGGATAACTTTCCTTTACATAACTTTTGAACCATATGTTCAATCATAACAAAATTTAAAAGTTAAGGGTTCTGGAGACATTTCATTTGAAACCAGTTTTATTGATATCGGTTATGTGGTTTCTGAGATATTGATGTTTCGTGATTTTTACATTTTGATACATAACCTCTAAACTAAAAGTCCGATTACAATGAAATTTAATAGCAACCTATGGCGCAACTAGACCTTTCATTTGCAATTAATTTTATGAAAATCGGTCCAGCCATCTCTGAGAAAAGTTAGTGAGAATAAAAAGTTGCACATACACACACACATACACACGTACATACATACATACAGAAAATGCCCAGTTCGTCGAAAGGGGTCGAGTGGTATATGACATTCGGCCATTGGGACCACTTTTATACCTTTGGTTTTTCCAGTGATTGCTATACCTTTCTAGAAGAAAGGCAAAAAGATTACATTATCATTTTTCCATTGCGTGCACTATGATCGGAATCGTGAAATTTCACGACAAAAATCTGTAAGTCGGAAACCATAGATGCTAGAGATTTCTAGTCTTCTAGAAAGTTACTCTACTAAGAGGAATTTATCTTTTGGTATGACTGGTTACTAGGGTGGTCCTATTGTACTCAAAATAAAAATTGTAACTTTTTTATCTTATTACATAGAGCAATATTGTCTTCCACAAAATTGTAGCTAATTTAATTTCATGAAACTTCGTTGAAAAAAATATTGCTCTATCTCGTTTTTTCACTGTTCTAGGGCAATTTTTACAAATTTATTCGGGGTGGGTCTAAAAAAAACACTATTATTGCTCTAGTTTTTTCAGCTTTATTCGGATTTGAAAGCAGTGTTCGAGTGTCTTTTAGGGCGTGAAAAACTGCATATTTTGACACTAATAGATAATTGCTAACTTTTCAGAGAAAAATACATGCAACAACTACACGTTTAGGATGAAAGTACATAGTTTCACCTTTAAAATCCATTTTGTAAAATCAGTCAACTTTTATTCCCTATAGGGTTAAAATGCATTTTAAAACCTGGAGTTTTCACACAAAAATTTGCTAATCTACCATTCAAAACTATCAAGTAATTCCAATTCGATTTTTATTTGGAAAATTCCTTCAAGTGACTTCTGGGGCATGAAAAAGCGCTTATTTTGATGTCAATAAATAGTTTCTAACGCTTGTTAAAATATTATAGTTGTTTTGAAATGTCGTTTATGTATCATATTGTTGTAAAAGCAAAATAAGGCCGTTACAAATTTGAGTGCAAGTTACAAACGTCATAACTTGCACACAAACTTTGATCCTTCGATCAAAGATTTTTCGTTTTTTCGTCTCGGTGTTATTTATTTTTTGCCACCCCCTTTGCTAACTTTGATAACCTTGGACATAAAAAGAATTCGAAATTTGTTTTAGCCTAAATGCATAAAATATACTCAAATATGGCGTTATTTTGTAACAACGTGTAAAATTCATGTTTTTTCATGTTGATAGCATTGCATAGCACTCTTCAGCAGTGTTTTTAGTACTTGTTTACATACACGTTGGATGAAATCGTTGTCCTAAGTAAAAACAGCCGAAGATAAATTGTATCTAGTAGAAAAAAAGAAAGAATTGCAAGGTATTTTATTAGAAAAGTTCAACGCTCGTGTCGATGTACCTAAACAGGGAGGAGGTGGATCATTAACCACTGGGTCGATGTGCCGTAAACTTCTATCAGAGCCAGAGAAGTTTGCATTAGCACTCGGTCTAAGCGAAAAATTGGTAAAAAACCTAGCTACTGTAATAGTAATAATAAACAGCCTAGATCAGGTGAGCAATTTCACAAAAAAATTTCATCTTTATTATTTTTTTAAATTATTATTTTTGAGATATTGCACTGGTGTTCCTGTAAGCTAAAGATAACAATTTGTGCATTCGAGTGTCTATAAATGATCAAAAATGTTTTTAGCATTGAAACGGTTTGATTGATCGGTATAGTATCTCCAGCAAAGATATAGATGCTAATTTTGTCCTTCAAAAAAAAAAGCATTTTTTTAGTAATTAAATTAATAAATTTTTTGTATTTCTTTTTGATGACTCAAACAAAATCTTATAGCAAGAAATGGTACTTTTAGTCTATATGAAAACCGGTGCAAAGTTTCAGCCAGTTAGAAAATAATCGAGCAAAATGGTTGCCCATTTTTTGTGGAATTACACAAATAGATATAGCGAACTTCGATAAGCTTTTTAACGTGACATTCTATATGTATACGGGTATACGGGTGGTATTCCATGCCTGCGACACTTCATAAAATTTTAGCACATTCTACCAGGATCATGGCAAGTCTACCCCTTTCAACGGAATTTATGGGTGAATAAGGCTCTGAAGTTAGAAACAAATATTATCGGAACAATCGTCAATTTCACGCCCGAAAAAATTCTAGAGCTGCGAATTTTACGGATGCTTTTTATCGTACTATGGATTCTCCATATCCCAATCTTGCAACTAGATCTTCAGAAAAAGAACAGATATTCAAAGTTCTACGATCAAATGGAAAGAGTATTTGGATTAATATAAAAACAATTTAAATATTTGAATATGTAGAGAACCCTATAAAAATGCCATTTTTCAATTTTGAAGCAACGATAATTTATTTTCAACGAGCATTGAAACTATTTATTTACATCAAAATCAGCGCTTTTTCATGCTCCAAAAGTTACTCGAACGAATTTTCCAAATAAAAATCGAGCTGGAATAGCTAGATAATTTTGAATGGTAGATAAGCAAATTTTTGTGTAAAAACTCCAAGTTTTCAAATGCATTTTAATCCTAAAGGGAACAAAAGTTGACTAATTCTACAAAATGGATTTTGAAGGTGAAACTATGTACCTTCATCCTAAACATTTTTTTGTTGCATATATGGGCAAACAAGGGAGTAGGGTGCCTCCAAAAATTTCACGATTCCGACCATAGCACAGTGGTACGAGAGCTCAAAAACGTGAACTTAATTCATTTGCTCTCCAAATAATGGTTTTATTGACATACTATCTTCCGAAGATATCTAGTATATAAAATGGCTCAAATCATGCCAAAAAAAATTAGTTCGAAACTCAACCGCTAGTGGCGCTGCAAAATCTAACTTTTTAGCCTTGCGTTTTAGAGAAATGGTGTCTTCAGCAAAGTTATAGATAAAGTTATTACAAAAAACTTTGCCGAAAATACTTTTCTTCTAACTCTTATCGTTTTGGATATATAACGTTTTATATTAAACTCGTCTTTAAAATTTGTTTTTTTTTTCAAATATCCAAAAAACTGTAACATTTAGAAGGTAACAATGTTCGAGATATATTTGTATATCATTAAAACACACAACTTTGTAGAAGACACAAATAAGATAGCTTCCACACAAACCGAGTTATTGCCAAAACATGTTAAAAAACACCATTTTTTGTACATCCCAAGAATGAAAAAAAGCAAAAACTAGCAGACGAAACCTGCAAAGGATGAAATATCATCATAATCACTATACGAAATCACTATGAATGTTTGTCCCTCTCAGTATCTTCATTGCTTAAGTTTTGTTTCAAAAACAGCCTTACTCAACTTTTTCGATGACAATACACATTAAAACGTTGGCCAGATTACTGATCACTGCACCTTTTCCTAATTAAAAATGTTATATCATCTATTGCATTGTTCTAATAACTAAATTGTGTTTTTATATTTTATTTTACTAGAATAAATGTACAAAAATTATTAAGTTTAAAAATCATCCCCATCAGAATTAGCATTATCCTGCTCAATAATATCTAGCATGTATTTTGCATCACCGCAGAGCTCATTAGGTGGCTTGTCTCGAGCAACTCGCAAACTGCTGACAACTGGATCTGATGAAGGCGGTGTAGTAAATCTTCATTTACGGCTGTTCTAGAAAACTTTCTAGTGTGGTCTAATCGGTATCTATGAGGGTAATAATTATCTTTCGTTTTCAAATATTTTAGTAAGTTCATCATACCTCTTTATGTCTTTATTTCGGCTTTCCTATGCCTCCTCGGATAGCTGGCCAATAGGGACTAGGAAATGTTCTATAACTCTAGAGCCGTGTATCAACACCTTATGCACGGTTATTGGCATATAGTACCATTGATATAGTGTTACAAGCAGTCTCGCCGTCTCCAAACAATACTTCTCAAACTTTTCTACATTCACTTGCATCCCCGATGCCATTACCGAGAGTATCGCTGCGCATCGTTTTATTGCTACTTCGTCGAGGCCAGTAATTTCAGCAGCTTTTTTTGGATTTAGAAAAAATCGTCTGGCTGTATTACCATCATTGGAGTTTCCCGTTAAAAAAAATGTGTGACATTGTTGAAACAAGTCGTAGATAATTCAGTGATTTACCTGCTCCACCAGGACGAGGTTTATCAACCAGGAGGCCCATTCCGACCTTAAACCGCTGCTGAATAAACAGTTTCCTTTGCTTCACTCTTTCAACTACATCTCCTCGAACTTGCCATTGTTTGACTTCAAGCTTATAAGACAGGTGTAAAAAATATTCAAAAAAGCGAATCCAGGCATGTAACGTACTCAATCCATACTGACAATGCTCGTTTATTACTTCTCTCGTTCGTACAACTTCGATTTGGTTCATTTGCTTGGGAGTTGCACAGCATAAATAACATGTTTGCGATGATTTGGTTTCCGTTAGAACATTAGTAATTTTTCCATCGATCATAGTCAGTAGAGCAAAATCTTTTCAAATCGCCTGGAAATACGCGAAAATTTAATCGACCATTTTTTATTTGAATGAAACTTTGCACACGTATTTGGCTTAGCAAACTGAGCATTTTTCACAGGTGGAAAGATTTTTTACACCCATGAGTTACATTCTAAAAGGGCGTACGCCTTTTGGCATAGGTTTTATTCGAAGCATTGTAGCCCAGAAACCGTTGGTTGTATAGAAAAACTGTCTGAGAATGAGTTGTAGGGAATTTAAAAAGCATCATAAAAAAATATCCACTGTACAAAAAAAAATTTTTTTTGACCAAAAGAAATTAAAAATAAACGTTAAATTTCAATTAAAAAAAAAAGAGTTGAATTTTTTTTAAATCTTTTTTTGAAGAAACTTGACGTTATTACGCAACTTTTAAAAAAAAGTCCAGGATGGAGAAATGAAAAATAATTTTTTTATAGTAGATTAATTTTTTTTATGAAAATTCTAATTCAAACATTTTTCAAAATATTTGTATTCTGATGATTTTAAAAGATGCAAAGAGTCATTTTGAATCAAAAAGCTCTTGGTAGTAAACATCCTAAAGGCATTGGTTTTCGAGTTATTTCTAATTTAAGCTCGAAAAATTATAAATATTTAGGAGAATCTCCAGCAAAAACCATACGTTCATTGGAATGCTTGATCAAAAATATACAATTCATTCTTTGACAACAAAACGATTGGGCGAACGGTTCTCAAGAAAGAGTTCAATGTTCTAAGTGATATAAATATGTGTATGAATCAAATATTTATTATCGAGTTTTATTATCTTAGGAACATATTTTTTTATGACATAGATACTTTACAGAACTAGTTTCACCTTATATTTTATATACATCATAAGTAAATGATTCGTCATCTTTTGAAAACAGCTGCGTTTGTATCTTATTTGCTGAAATCGGAACAAAAGAGTAATACTTTTGTGTGGCAGCAATTATTATAGATTTTTTGAAAATATTGCTCCATTCTGTTACTCCTTGTTCATATTCTTCATATGATACCCAACTAACTGACATTTTTGATGAATTTTTATTACTTTTCTGATTAGACCAATCATACAATACTTTTGCGCTTGTAATGGGATGTTCATGTTTTTAAGCTATACTTGTATTTCCTGCCATTCGTTTTAATATGCCACCAATTGCATCGTATGGGCCTTTACCATGAGAAGTCGCAAAAAAATGCCACTCTGCATCGACAACTCAAAAAACTCATTTTCAAAATTATTTCTTCCAAAATTATTATTTTCAAAAAACTCATTAATTTGGCAATGAACACCTGAACCGCAACAATATCATGATGGAGTACTTCCGGTATTATGATGAAGCTGACATTCTTAAGTGTTCCATATTCTGAATAGTAAACAACGAAGGGATGAATGGTGGCTCGACTATCATTCCAATAACTACACGAATCACAAATTGATAAAGACGTATTAAAATGAGCTTGACTGTTCAATATTTTTAATTTTGCAATAACGTTTTTTTTTTAATTTGCGTAAGCTTGATGAGCACCGATGATCAGGAAAGGGTTTACAGCATTTGGGCTTGGTGTATTCCATTTTCACTTTATTCATCTTCTCAAAATGCAAACTGTTACTAACACATCTGGAGTAGTGCAATCGTATTTATATACGAAAACAAATATTATAGGTAACCCAGTAGTTATTGGTTGCGTACTTTACAAACAGTTATTATTAGTAAACAAGTAGATAGTGTTGCACGACAAACATATTTTTTTATAAAACATTCGGCAAGGGGGAACGTGTAGGTAGGCCAAGGTTTAGCGCTTGAGTTATTTATCCAATCGTTTTGCTGTCAAAGAATGAATTGTATATTTTTGATCAAGCATTCCAATGAACGTATGGTTTTTGCTGGAGAACCATGGACAAATTAAGAAAAACGTGTATTTTCCGAAATATTAATAATTTTTCGAGCTTAAATTCAAAATAACTTGAAAATCGATGCCTTTAGAATGTTTACTGCCAAGAGCTTTTTGATTCAAAATGACTCTCTGCATCTTTTAAAATCATCAGAATACAAATATTTTGAAAAATGTTTGAATTAGAATTTTTATAACAAAATTAATCTACCATAAAAAAAAATATTTTTCATTTCTCCATCCTGGACTTTTTTTTTAAAGTTGCGTATTAACGTCAAGTTGCTTTAAAAAAAATTAAAAAAAAAATTCAACTCTTTTTATTTTAAATTGAAATTTAATGTTTATTTTTTAATTTTTTTGGTCGAAAAAAAATTTTTTGGTCCAGTGTATATTTTTTATGATGCATTTTTAATTCCCTGCAACTCATTCTCAGACAGTTTTTCTATATAACCAACGGTTTCTGGGCTACAATGCTTCGAACAAAACCTATGCCAAAAGGCATACGCCCTTTTAGAATGTAACTCATGGATGTGAAAAATCGCTCCATCTGTGGAAAAGGCTCAGTTTGCTAAGCCAAATACGTGTGCAAAGTTTCATTCAAATCAAAAATGGTCGATATTCGACCATCGGTGATTTGGCGCGATCTTGCTCAGTAGCATTTTGCAAGAAACTCTCAGCGTTTTACCATTTTTATTGATAACGATAGGTTCTAAACTTTCGATTTGCTTTTCAATGTACTGTTTTTCGGACAATGTGATTCTAGCTGTTTCTTTAACATACTGTATCCGAAGTAGGCGACAGTAACGGGTCGATGAAGGACGTGTGTTTTGAAAAAAAATGTTCCCATTCGATTCCATTTTCACGGGAACAATAGACGTAACAAATACATTTGCGTCTGATTTTTCTCCATTATCATCGATAAAGGCTTGTTTATATTCGCTGAATCCCGTAGTGCCATCAAAACCCCACTTCACAGTTAAAGTCATATTTTGCAGATCAGCAACACTGAAAATATCCATCTGATACTCGTTGGCATCTACGATTCTAGTAGCCGTATGTTTTAAAAGATCTTTTAATTTCACTTCTGCAGACGTTTCCGAAATTACTAACCCTGCACTAGGATAGCAACATTTCTTAGCTTGCAACACCTTGTAGTATGATGGATACAAATTTACATTGCGGTCAAGAGCACCCTTTCGCAGTTTATCATATTGGTCTTTGGATAAATTAAGATCCAATATGAGAGCGAGGGCTTCTGTGTCCGAATATGGAATAAGTTTGCCATGTGGAGATTGTGACAGAACTGATAGTTGGTTGAACATTTTTGGTCTTTTTGTGTTGCCTGTTTTACAATGGATGCTGCATTTCCCCTGCCCTCTTCCCGTAGTTTCATTTGGGTTGCAAATACCAGTTCATCAGTATCGTACTTTGATCGAATTTCATACGTCTTGCGTCTCTTTACCACTTCGCTGCTGTCTTCAAAACTCATCGTTTTTCTTCCACGGCGGGAAACCGCAGAAGAATATTGAACAGGAACAATAATATTTGGCGGAAGTTTAAAGGACTTATCAAAATACTCGCGATTGTTTTCAAAAACAGCAGCCAGAACTCTATGGTGCTTCTTCCACAGTTTTTGAAAATATTTGCATGTCGACTTTACCAACATATTGACATTAGCAGCCGCATCTGGCATCAATACATCAATCCCGTAGCTATTTAAAACATTTCTAGTCACGATTTTCGCTTTTACACTACCGTTTCCCTTGGAATCCTTCCATAATTCGAAAACCCTTCGCTTATCGTTAACAACTGAAAATTTATATTTTGTCGTTGGTTTTATATTCATGAACTTAACACAAACACAGTTTTTTCTATTGCAAAAGTTCAAAATCTACAAAAATACTAAAATAACCAGATGTACTTACCATCATTGTTGAAGGACATAGTTTTATAACCTGTTGAACTGCTTGTACAACCTTCACTTCACTGTTTAATTGTTTTCAATATTATAATTTTCAAGAGGCAAATAAGACGACCATGCTTTGTACATCACGTTTTACTTTATCGTAGCCTACTAGATTTACAATACTTAAAAAAGATCGATACAGTTAGATCGATTCTTTGCGTGAATTTGTCCAATGCTATTACTAGTTAAAATTTATGACATATTTGCCCTGCGATTGCACTATGAACTGTCTTTTTAAATTGCATATCGGGCAATGAAGATACTGAGAGGGACAAACATTCATAGTGATTTCGTATAGTGATAATGATGATATTTCATCCTATGCAGGTTTCGTCTGCTAGTTTTTGCTTTTTTTCATTCTTGGGATGTACAAAAAATGGTGTTTTTTAACATGTTTCGGCAATAACTCGGTTTGTGTGGAAGCTATCTTATTTGTGTCTTCTACAAAGTTGTGTGTTTTAGTGATATACAAATATATCTCGAACATTGTTACCTTCTAAATGTTACAGTTTTTTGGATATTTGAAAAAAAAAATAAATTTCAAAGACGAGTCTAACATAAAACGTTATATATCCAAAACGAGAAGAGTTAGAAGAAAAGTGTCTTCGGCAAAGTTTTTTGTTAGAACTTTATCTATAACTTTGCTGAAGACACCATTTCTCTAAAGTGTAGGACTGAAAAGTTAGATTTTGCAGCGCCACTAGCGGTTGAGTTTCGAACTAAAACTTGTAGTCATAAGTTGAGCCTTTTTATATACTAAATATCTTCGGAAGACAGTCTGTCAATAAAACCATTATTTGGAGAGTAAATGAATTAAGTTCACGTTTTTGAGCTTTCGTACCACTGTGCATAGTGGCGTGGTTCGAAACTCTTTGTTTTCTTAGCTTCTAATCATCATATCAGTGCTTTATCTACCTCGGCTATCGCCGCTATCGATTTGATGCTTTCCCAGAGCGCAATACAAACTCATTATTATCTATCTACTAAGCTTTTAAACGTGCGTGCGGAGACTGCAGCGATCACATCGCTGACCTAGCTAGGATTTAGATTAATCAGTTTTATCGGTTGAGCAAACGGCAAAGAAGAGTAGTCGTGCTATTTAGGCATTCTCCACGTGGCTTGAGTTAAGATCGGTACATTTAGTCGAAGCGGTACAAAAAAAACTAACCGACGACGCCGGGTCTCGAACCCAGACGGGCCTCGAACCCTAGAGCTTTTAAGCTTTCGAATGAGGGGAGTTAACGGTACGATCTACCCTCTCTATCACCGGCTGATGTGGGTGGAGTTTAATATTTCGAATATCGATCATGCGCATGAATAAAGTGATAAGGAACGTACTCACAACCATGGATTTTTTTACGTGCTTGGATTTCTCCTGTAGATTCTGCTGATCTAGCCAGGTAAACGGTGAAGACACTTTGGCGTGCT
Organism: Wyeomyia smithii; assembly: GCF_029784165.1. Classification (NCBI taxonomy): domain Eukaryota; kingdom Metazoa; phylum Arthropoda; class Insecta; order Diptera; family Culicidae; genus Wyeomyia; species Wyeomyia smithii. The sequence continues at coordinate 137,335,845 of NC_073695.1, forward strand.
GCTCCCTGCCTAGCGCGTTGATGACGATCGGCGCTCTTTCGGCCGCGTGGTAGCTAACCGGGAACTTGCCCCTAGAAAAACGGGATCTCGGGGCCTGAAGCGGGTCCAAACGTAGAATTGGCGATGCGTCGGGAAGCTCCAGCGATGAACCTACACCACGAGCACGCATATCACAGATTTACGATTTTGCACATAGCTATCTTTAAGTTAAAAATTTATTACCTCCGATACGGTTTCTGCACGCACGATATTTATCACGCACTCACTATATCTACTCTGGGAATTACTAACTACTCTGGTAAAAGAATCTATTATTAGTACTTCCCTAATATGAAACTTTTTCACGTGGTTTGAATACCTTTTCAACCACACCGCGGCGTACTAAAGAAGGACCGCTCCAACTTCTTTCACGATCCAAGAACAAGTGATCGAGAAAGCTAAGGTTCCCTCAGATAAGAATATGGTCCTAGAAATCATCGTGACCGGAACTACGTAATAATTCACGAAATTATTACTAAAGTTCCACCCGAACTCATTGGTGACGGGAGCCACCCCCCTAAAGTATCTCCAAGGTATTGATTTCCAACCTCCGAAGTTCGGGTATGACCGAACCGCTTCTCTTTGGGATCTCGAACAACTTCTGTCTCCTTAATTCTCATTGCTGCGAAAGGGGCGTTTCTACTCCCCTTAACTTCACCGTCGAACCAACCCGTCTGTGAGTTACAGTGGGCCCAAAGCTTAATCAAACTTTCAAACGCTCTGCGCGAGATAGCCAAAGATGCACACTCACTCTCTTGTTAAGGTGAGAACGAAAAGGGGGAAGCTTTAATATTGAGCGAGCCAAATATACAAGGGGTTGCTCAATGTATTGTTTTTAATTGTAATTGTTAATTAATAAATAACCTAAGTTATGGTATTGCTACAACGTATCAATTGTGTTTAGACCCTCACCTATTGTGCACTAGTCATTGGTTATGCTTAAAAACATATTGTTGAAACGACTATAAACGACAAGTCATTATTAAAATAATTAATTTATATTATTTATCTCAATTTATAAATTTATATATACATTGATAATTTCATCATTTGCTTTTTATTCCTGTTGTAATAAATTATTATTATTAACTAGACCATATAGATTAGTCTGTTAAAAACACCGCATAAATCTGACCCACACTCAAAATACTTTTCACGTTATAATTACCGGAAAAGGTATGTGAATATTTTCATTTTCACGGGATAGCTCCAAACGGCCGAAACACAAACGGCCGAATCTCAAACGGCCGAATTTCAAACGGCCGAATTATATCAATACTAACGAAAGGCCGAAATTTCGATCGGCCGAATCACGAAAGGCCGAATTTTATTTTTATTTCACTTTTTTATTGTTGCAGCTATTTTATGTTGCATACTTTTTAAGCAACATCAAAAAATGGATAAAAAATTGAAAACTTGCCGTAAATGTGTAAAATAACTAGTTTTTTCGTTGAACATTCTGTTTGGAAACGATATCAATGCGGCTCTGCGGCATAATCGAGGGCAAGGAACCAAGGCGGCCCTAAGCCCCCGCGGTGTCCAATGGCCGAGTCGGCCGCCGACCCGCCGTTGGATGCGGCGGCCTCTCGCATGCAAACAACTGATCTACTGGATTGCCCGGATTACTGAAGCATAGGGGCAATCCTCTAGTTTACGTCCGAACGAGCGGTAGCGAGTAAGGAGAGCATGCGCCCCGGACAATCGAGTTGGCCGAAGGCCACGAGTGTGTTGCATTAAATTTTTAACAAAATCAATTTTCATTTTTTTTTATTCTATGAAACAATTAGGAAACGGAAACAAATAACAATGAAACAAAATTAATATTTTCGAAACCCTCTTTGTATAAATTCATAGAACTTTTCGCATGGGTGGTAAAACTTTATCGAATCAAATAGCCAAAATTCTTCTCAAGCAATACGTATTTTATGGACGTTTTCTTACAAAATTTCAGCTCATATTTAAAATAAAGAAAAAAATTCCTGCTATAAATAATCGAACCTAAAATGATGTATAATCGAGTCCATATATCATCGAGTCTATATATAATAGGGTGGGGAATCGTTATATGGAAAAAACGAAACTTGATAGCAGAAAGCCAGAACCAAGTTTTTTTGTTTTTTTTTTTTGGGTTCCAAACAATCCTAAATTTATCGGAACTCGATTGGTTTTGTCTCCGCTTGGTGCATTGCATTTCAAATTTATATGAACATTTGTATGGAAAAACCAACTTTTATGCATTTGCCATTCTAAAGATCTCAAAATGGCTCAAACCATAGGTTTCATAACTTCAAATGGTAGGTTTTTTGATGCCTAACAATTTGGCTGAAGACACTAATGAGCTAGGGTGCTCCAAAAAAATACTAGAGGTGTTCAAAGTTGAGTATGTCGAAATTTATGTTGCAAATCATTTTTTTTTTGCCAACACTGCCAGTGTACCGGCGTCAGTCAGATTATCATCAGAAGTAACCTCTGAAACTCGTTGTAGATTCTTTCTACGCCAAGAACATTTACCTAAATTTGTTTCCTTGATCCAGCTGTGGGTACAAACTCGTAACGGCAGGTTTCTTCTGATGGGAATCCTACTGACGCTGATACATTGGTAATGTTGGCAGAATACAAGATTTTCTGCATTTAAATCGACATACGCCAATTTTAACAGCTATAGCTCTTCTTAGGGACATTCTAGTTCTTCAATGTCCTCTGCAAATACAAATTTGAAATGAAATGCGCCAAGCGGAGACAAAACCAATCGACTTCAGGCAAGTTTAAGGTTTTTGGGGCCCCAAAAGGAACCAAAAAAACTTGGTTCTGGAAATTCGATCACTTTTCCCCGTGCTGTTCAATGTTAGTTATAGTTGTGCTGTTGGCTACCTAAAGTTTGTTACCTAGAGTGAAAAACAAAATGCACCAGAAATAATAAAAGTCGTGTAAATCTATTTCAACGAATAATAAGTTCGAATGAAAGAGGCTGGGTTTCACCGCTAGGTGGATAATTTCGGGTTTCATTCAAATCATCATTAATTATCAATGATTTTTCGGTCTTTCGAATGATTCGGCCTTTTGTGGTTCGGCCGTTTGATACATTCGGCCGTTTGTTATTTCGACCGTTTGAAATTCGGCCGTTTGTGATTCGGCCGTTCGTGTTTCGTCCGTTTGTAGGTAAACCCATTTTCACGTAGATTATACGTGATTGTCATTTGAGTTCATCATGAACTGGTTATATGATTTATCCTGTGAATCTTATTCAGTACACATATGTATTTCATGTGAGTTTCACGTAGAATTCAACTACCGGTAAAGTGAAAAGCACTTGATTGTCTGATAGGTTCTACGTTTCATACAACGTATAATTTTTAAATGTGGTTTCCCCAATTCTTAAGAGACAGAAAATAATTTTCAGCAATCATCGAAATATGTTGCTTGATAAATCGTACGGACATGCATAATCGTCAATTCGTAAATGAATTAAATGACATAAAAACTGATGAATACACAGTAAAAAAAAATTACAGTTGTTCAAATGCACATAAATGGAGCATTGAAAACAATGTAATATTCCGTGTGGAATTATATTCACTTGCAATGTGAATGAATATATTGTTAATTTCAATGCATATTTATATTCAAAGCTTTAAGTTCATATCACTTAAAGTGCAAATTTACATGGTTTAAAACAATTCTGTATTGTGCGTTATTAACGGTGTGAAATTGTATATGTTTTTCACTTTATGTGCTAGAAACCGTTATAAGCTTTCATTTGTACTAAATGGCAATTTCATTTTTTGGTACTGTATATTACGATATTTGGCGACCATTCACTGTTAGCTGCAACTGTTTGTGTTCAGGTAACTCCTCGACTTTTGAACTAAGTCTGTGTAAAATCCGTAAGCTAAAGACTCGATGTCAAAGTCTTCTGTTTTTTTTCAAAAGCTTACTTATTGGCATGCCATCGGGAAAGTCGATTTGTTCAGAGACTCAATCGGGCAACATCACCAACTTCGCCATTTTGATTTCTACATAGAGAGTTCACGCGATACTTTTTCTAATGACATTCGGTTTGACGTTGCCAAGTTCACGTAGATGCTACGTGATTAAACATAGTATGCATGTGATTTTCACGTAGATGTTATGTATGTCACATAAATCATGCAAAATGACAGAAAATGAATACGTACAGGATACTTCACGTAACATTAATGTGAAAAATATTTTGAGTGTAGTCTCCGAGGTCACTTGTGCCTCTTAATGTGTGTCTCTCCGCCGTTTTTTTCTATCGTCAATAGCTCCTGAATGGCTGCTATTTGGTTGATTTTTTTCCTTTTAAAATTTCAATTGTTGTTAATTCAGAAATTTTACTGTGTTGAATGATATACCACTTATTCATTAGATAGCTATTAAATTTGAATATTGCACGTTACGTAAAAAAATATTTTCCCGTTAATATATCAGCTGCTTCTGACGTGTCATGATTCTGTTCGAAAATCATGTGCAATATGGAGTTTTCTGTCATAAGCGATTTTTCTTACTGTGTGCTGTTAAAAAAAACTTAACCCCGCATACAAAACAAAAATCTTCTCTTCAGCTCGTATAACATGCTGGGTATCAACAAAAAAAAAGAAAAGACTCACTCACCCGAATATCCTTATTGTGGGAGCGGCCATCGTCGTCGACATTTCACCTATATATCTCACTACGTAATTTTGGCAACTATTTACCACGATAACTACAACAAATCGACGTGCTCTCGCGTATCACTCATACTCTGCCTTTTAACTTTTTTAAAAACATAACTTCAAGCGTTCGAATGGGTATTGTCTTTTTCACTGCTAGGTCAAGGTCACTAATTATGATAGGCTGATTTTTTTCTCTTTTTTTGAATCGCACAAGTTCAAACAGCCTTCAAAAGTATCTTCTAAGGCACGATCTCACTCACTCCACGGTTTTTCAGCTGAGTAGGTTATTAGGTTAGCCTCCCCAGCTGGTCTCGAGGTACGATGCTGGCCTAACAAGCCAGTCGTCGTAGGTTCGAGTCCTGACTCGAGAGAGAATGTTAGTGTCAGTAGGATCGTAGCGCTAGCCCCGCAATTGTCCTGTACACTTGACAGTTGGCTGCGAAGTCTGTGTAAAATAAACAGAAGGTCAAGTTCCGATACGGGATGTAGCACCAAGGCTTTGCTTTGCTAGGTTATTAGGTCACTCACTTCACGTTTTTTCAGCTGATTATTATTGAATGGCGAATTGCGGGATTTGGATTACACCATAGGCAGAATTTTTTTCTTTTTTAGTCTTTGCTTCACTTGAACTTCTTCTAGTCGGCTGTCCTGCTAATATTCATTCATCCACCAGACTCCGTGCACTACCAAACTGCAGAGGGAGAATTTTTAGTCCTAAGCTGATCCGACTTTCACTGTTATCTTTGGCCACTTCTGCTTCCGCATTTCTGCTTTCCGCTTGCAACTCTTAGAAAACGATTTTGTTTTCAGAAAGAAACGAATGACAAATTCGTCCACGTTTGCTCTCTTCCCACCATGCGTTAACCAATGCGTTCTATTTTATTGTAAATTCCTTTTTTCTTATCACTATCACTTACTTACTTAGACACTATTGCTGTTCCCTTTTCTTCCTAGCGATATTTTAAAGATCTCTAACTAACCACGCGGGGACCTTTCCCTAAACCGTCTGTCACCATAGTACCATAGGGTATTCCCTACCAAGATTGTGTCACCGTGTACAACCTGTACGCGCACTTACGCGGAATCACCTCCTCAAGATGATGGAAATAAACTACTTTATTGAACTATAATTTTTGTTAAATAATACCCTGGGTAACTCAGAACAGAGAGGCTTTCCCCTTCGGTCTTAAGCTAACGCCTATCTAGCGGATCTATTCTAGTCTATAGTATTCCTTATCCTGTTTCATTTTCGAGTTTAGTTTTTAGTACATTCAACAGCTTATTGCGTGCGTGCGGGTACCCGAGAGCGCGCAAAAACTCAGAACCGCGCGCACTCGTGAGCGACCGTGAGTGACGTTGTGCCTCCGGCTTCGGTCTAGTTTATGGTTAAATTAAAAAGGTATACATAGTGTGGCATGATCGTTAGGATATTTACATTTCGTAAGCCACCGGTCGGTCGACGGCTCATAACTAGGTATCTTGGTTATTGTTCTGAACGGTTCATAATAAGAATGTTTAGTCATTATTCAATTTATACAACGATTCATAATAGGATACCCTGTTATTGTAAGGTGATTTCTCGTGTTAAGTAAACCTGGTAGCAAGCTAATGTTCTAGTTTACATTAAAGTTGTCTTTTCGTTCAAACTGCCTAATCTACCGTGTTGAGTAAACACAACAACCGGCTAGTGTTCTAATTTACAGTGCCTCCACAGTTATGGGTCAGCTACAATTATGGGTCACTTTTACGCAAATACGTCTATTCTCACGAAACTGAACAATTTTCATTAGCAGTGGTATTTTTTGTAACTCACTTGTAACCTCATTTATATGATTAAAATAATTTAAAGTTGAAAATATCACTAAAAACTATAATTCTGCTCGGTGCAATAAGTGAGGTGACCCATAATTGTCGTAATGTTACATTTTACGGTGCATAATTATGGGTCAGTTCATATTTTGGCTATTTTTATTACTTTTACTTGATAATGCATCAAGACTGTATAAAACAACTTATTATCATGCTTTTACAACAATAATATAACTAGCGTTATGTATTTTAACGATTTTATAGACTAAATGATTTTGAATGCCAAAAGTTACCAATAATTGTGTCTTTTGCTATGTAAGTGATATTTTTCTTCCCAACCGATTTACATGCATCAACTGCAGTGAAACTAATTGGTGATCGAAAGTACACATAAGAACACAAAGATAGATAGTAAAACATTCGTAGTTGATAATTTTTACAATTTTATATCCATTTTTGAACATACAGACAACACGTTGACTGACCCATAATTGTAGAGGGACTGTACATTTTACTTGGTTTCACTAAATTCTTAATTCTGATACATCGTGACGAAACATTGCGTAATCTGCACGGGGGGTTTCGTCACACAAGCATTGCAATGAATTTATGGTCGTTGCTGAGAACTACGGAAAAATTGAGAAAAATGTGTATTTCCCAAAATATTAAAAAATTCTTGAACTTAACCCTCTAGTGCCCAAATTAATTTTTAGATGGACTTCGAAAAAATCACTACGAAGCTTTATAAACATTTTTTAAATTCTTATTAAAGCTTTTTAGAGGTTCAACTGAAGACCATCTAAAGGTGGCACTGGGCACTAGAGGGTTAAATTCAAAATAACTCGAAAACCGATGCATTCAGAATGCTAACTACCAAGAGCTTTTTGATTTTAAATGACTGTCTGAATCTTTTAAAACCATTAGAATACAAAAAAAAATGAGAAATGTTGAAATTATTTTTTTTTAAATAAAAATTCCATAAAAAATTTGATTTTTATATTTCTAACTCGTACTCTTTTTTCAAGGTGCGTAGAAAAATTAAAAAAACAACTCTTTTTTAGAATTAAAATTTAGTGTTTATTTTCATTTTTTTTAGTCAAAAAAAAATTTTTCACAGTGTATTTTTTTATGAGACATTATCAATTCCCTACAACTCATTCTCAGACAGTTTTTTATGCAACTAAGGGTATTTCAGCTACAATGTTTTGAATAAAACCAATGCCAAAATGCATAAGCCCTTTTAGAAAAAATCTCATGGGTCTAAAAAATCTCTCCATCTGTGGAAAATGCTCAGCCAAACACGTGTGCAAAATTTCATTCAAATAAAAAATGGCCGATATTAGACCATTGCTCTAAAGTTTTTCTTTATTTTAATAAAAAAGGTAATTAAATATTGTCGGGCTCTAATCACTATGTGGCTTATTTTGTAGAGTTTTAATTGGATTTCGGTGACCGAACCGAAATTCAATAAATATTCGATGAAAAATTTTATTTATGATATCAGTTCTTCATGTTAACTCACGACTGTTGTTTTTATGTAGTGTCTTCGTCAAAGTAGCAGATAATAGTATAATCCTTCGAAAAAAAAAACAACACATAAAAAACGTTTTTTCAAAATAATATAACTTTTTTTGTTTTCATTCTATTATGTTTGATTACTTACATATGCTATGTGATATTAAGCTTGTTTACCATCAGGGTGGTGCCTCGGAACGAAAAATCAAAAAACAAAAACAATCCATGATTGTGAACATTTTCTATCATATTAGGGTATGCTTCGTGCATTAAGGGCCATTTATTATCGAAAATATAGAGCAAAGCAAAACAATATTATTTTTATCGGAAATAACAAACATATCAAAATAACAAAATATTGAGAATTCGAATGGGATATTGAAGTCATTGATATGAAATCATGTTTGGTATCTTCATAGGACACTGTTAACGTGATTTTGCATTAGAACGATTCCTTCATATTCCATTTAGGTGGTCCTTTGAGTTGAAAATTGAAAACCAAACAAATAAAACCAATCAACATTGTTTGTAAAGTTTGAAATGGTTACATCGGAATACTACACTTGGGTAAGGTGAGGAAATTTTATTTCAACTTTGACCGCTTCGAAAGTCCACAGTATGAAGTCCGATATCACTAAAATTTGCATGGGACTTTTTCCGGGAAGACAACACTGTATGAACTTTTAAAAAACAAATAATTTTAATTTATTTAATTCACAATTCAAATAAATTTTCGTATTCACTGTAGTAACGAGAATAACACCGTCTGCCGAGGTGATATTAAGCCACGGGGGTGAGATTGAGCCATAATGGGAAATGTTTATATGTAAAATTACTTAAGATTCCCCAAAATATAATATAGTATTAGCTATAAGAAACACGACATATGTATTCACATTTTGTAATGAAATATAGATAATATTAGTAAATTGTTTCACTTAAATAATGTTTTAGAGTGCCTGCAGGGTGGAAAATACGCACAAATAATTTCATTAAAAACTGTCCAATGCAAACCAACCCGATCAAGAAATCCCATCAACCTACTGCTCAGATGGTACTTTAGGATGTCGTCTCCAATGTATTGAGGAAATATGATGTATTGGACCTGTCTTGATTCAGAACATAACGTTTCTCTTAACTATACACTTTTTGAGCTCTTTTGAGGTGAGATTGTTCCAAACTTGAAATCGGTGCGGTGTGCGAAATTCACATTGACATCAAAATTATATCAGTGTACACCAATACACTCGTATTGTTTTCATAGGGTAGGTTTTCTAGCTATGGTATTATTTAAATTGATAATGACGAAAAGCCGGAGAACTGTAGGCTAAGAATTTCCAGATGGAAAATTACAATGACTCATATTAATTATGGAATGTGACATGGTACCCCAATCCTATCTCAACTGATGACTTCCAAAGAAAGGAAGGAAGGTAATGGGTATCTTCAATGGAGTATACAACGGAGAAAGACAAATAATAATTGAAAAGAAAGGTCTTCTGAGGCTTCACGTCCTAATTGTTTCCCTTTCTGAGAAAACTGGAGACGCCACTGTGTATAGAGGCTGTCGGTAAACCATGTTATCATTACTGGTTATTTTAAATGTTTCCCTATCCTTCAAATTGATCCGGTCATAAATTTTTTATAATTTGTATGAAACGTAATTTCTTGTTGGCCCCCTCCAGCACCCCAATAGTCCACGTAGTTTTTGGTCGGCCCTATACGTACTATTTTATAATGTTATTCATGTGTATTATTCGTAGATACATTACTGTTCCAGATATTAAACACAATTTTTTGTTTTCGGCATAATGTCACCCCATAGAAGGCACGAGATTGAGCCAATGTTCATGTATTTTTAGTTTATTGTAACTTAACCATATTTGCGGCAGTTGTTAACTAAACATTTAAGTGTGTGTTGACGTGATTTAGATCGAATTCATTGCTTAAATGTGAGCATTACAAGCTAAGGAACAAAAATGTATGCTTTTCTGACATAATCTCACCCCGGCAGACAGTAGTCTAGTTTTAGGTGCGGCCGTGTTTAGGATACAGTTCTTTTTATTTTTGAATGGAATGAAAACAATTAACTTATCGAAAAGCCTCCTTTAAGTACGTTTTTTAACTCTGAGATTATTTAGTTAAAATTATTGTTAGTAGTTACATCGACTATGCAAACGTCAACAGCCGCATTCAATCAAATTTTTTATTATATTCTTGTGTGACGATAATTATACAATACGTAGCTCGTATTATTAAAATCAATTTCGACACCTTCAAACCATAATAGTTTGTGCAGTCGAATATTTTTTCAGACTTGGTTATTCAAGCAATGTTTGAGCACATAAAAATTAGTGTTGAACAAACTAATGATTTCTAGATTGCTTTCATGATGGTCTTCCCACCATGCTGGATGACATCCAAACCATGCTTTCTGTAGTCTATAATTTCAGCTAAGCAAGGTAACGTTATCTAGTGTATGGTTTACTACCAGCCTGTTTGAAATATTTTTCACTACAAGAGCACACATTCAACAGAAATGCTGACTGCTTAAACTTCATTGCATTCTAAATACAATTGTCGACAGTCTAATCCAAGTCGTCCGTTTCTTCCAGCTTCGTATAGAATCTCGAAAGATTTAGCAGTTGTCCTTTCAATGATGTAGCTCGTCACGTAACTGAAAAAAGGAATTATATGTTACTTTATATTATATATATCTGCATATATATATATATATATATATATATATATATATATATATATATATATATATATATATATATATATATATATA